>NW_015386142.1:546090-556257 GCF_001527695.2 Protobothrops mucrosquamatus
CCTCAGCAGTTCCTCTTAGGAAAGGATAGGCTAGCACTGGTGATGTCAGGTAATAAAAATTCGCAAACAACAAAGCTCAGAGGGCATCCAGAACTTTACTCGCTAAATCTGGATGAGAACTACAGTATAAATGTATGGGTCCTTGGTCATGTAAAGCTTTATGGGATAAAACAGCACTTCAGATGTGATCCAGAAGAATACAGTAGTCCTTGATTTATGGCCTCCATTAAGCCCAAAATTTCTATTGCTAAGCAAGACAGTAGTTAAATGAATCGTGCCCAATTTTATGACATTTTTGCCATAGTTGTTAAGCAAATCACTAAAGTTAAATGAATCATGTGATTGTTAAGAGAATGGATATGACTATCTCAGGACACTGAGATGCTGCAACCATCATAACCAGGCGTCCAAAGTTTGAATCACATGACTGTGGGACCAGAACTCACAGTCTCCTGATTTCTAGGCTAGCACCTTAACCATTACACCAATTTGGCTCTTTTTAAATTTTGTCAAACAATATTCCAACGATCTGAAATCCCTCAACCAAATAAAAAACTGTCAACAAGCTTGAACAGTTATGAAAACAGCATTTATACACTACTGGAATAAGATTTCGGTGTCCAACACTAAAATTTGACTTAATGAAATTTGTAAACCTTCAGACTTCAGACTAGTTTTGTACTAGAAAAGAGGCAATGGAGGAATGAAGAAGTTCTTGGAAAAAAGGTAAGAAATAAAAGCAGAATCACAGCAGATGGCACCAGCTAGTCAACTTTGGCTGATGTTAAAGTTAGCAGAAACAAGCAAAATTCAGACCTGCGTAGTATTTGTATTGAAATTCACCCAGCTAGCTTGGAAAGTCAAAATAATATCCCATCCTGCTTGATTTCCAAGAAAACAACATGTGGAGTCACCAGGAGTCAATCTTAACCCCAAGGAGGCTTTATCTTTAAAACACAACATATAGAATAATAAATAAGGCTGTCCATAAGTATTAGAATAATAAATAAGGCTGTCCATATCTAATGGTTGAAAAACTGTAGCCAGGTTTGGGGACTTCGTTGCTTCTTCTCTATCCTGATCCTCCCTGAAGCAGAATTTTGGACAGCTGGAAAACTAGCATCTTCTTTCCTGCTATTTTACACAGCTCTTAATAAAATTTCCCAAGTAGGAATAACGATGATGGTTCCCGAGCCAGCAAAGCTGCGATTGCTGTTCTGTAGAAAAGGAGGGAATTCGCAGACCAAAAAAAAAAATAAAAAAAAAGATTTCGGGGACAGACGCGAGCCAGGCCCTGTTGCCCAGGGGAAAACCAGAGGATCTTTTGGCCTAGATAAAAACATGCCCTGTTTTTATTCTGTTATTATTGCTCCGTGAATTGGCCTGCAATAAAATGCAAACAAGGCATACCAGGCTCATTCGAATACGGCTGGGCTACGCTCCCGGGGATGCCCCCGCCAGCTTCCCTTCGGCCTGCCTGATGGGCAGGAGCCAAACGAGCGAGCGGCGTCAGCGAAGGGAGCCCGAAGGCGGGCGCCGGCTTGGAGAACAGGAGCGGGCGCGGCGGCAGTGGCCCCGCCCTTTCCCCTCCCCTCCCCTCCTCCGGTGCGGCCCTTTCTGCGCGCATCCCGGGCTGGAGTGGAGCTCCTCGCCAAGCTCGCCATGGAGGGCGTCCGCTCCGCCTCGGTGCTGGAAAACGGCCACCCGGCCGCTCCGCCACCAGCGGCCGCGGCGGTTTCCCCACCGCGCTCCTCCTGCGCCTCCAACCTCTGGATCCGCCTGAGAGGAAAACTCTGTACGTGGTGAGTAGCCAAAGCGGGCAAAGGCGCTTTGCAGGAACGCTGGCCGGGGAGGAACGGCTGCAGCTGCGGGTGGAAGGGAAGGGAGAACCCCGCGGTTTTTTAAGCCCCTTCCCCCCCCCAGGCGATCGACCCACCGCGTTCGGGTTAGCCCGCTTCTTTCAAGCGGAGGTCGAGGACGCCCTGGTGGCGGGACGCGGAGGGCTGGCGTTTCCAGTCCTTCGCACGTGCTTCGTCTGACCCGGCTTCCAGCCTTTGTGAACTTCAGATTGGCAGCTGGTTCGCGCTCCGGGTTGGAAATCTTTTAAAGCTAAACTGGAAGCGGGAAGCGGGAAAGAGAGGAAGGCTCGGAGACTGGTTGTGTTTAAGCCCCGGGAGGGGAGAAGGGACCTGCTGCACTTCCAGTCCATTATTTGATAAACGAGCTCTACTACGGAACACGTGTTTTCTGTGCGTTTATGCCTGCTGGAGAACTTATAAAAATCATTGTCAAAAGCATTACAGGTTGTTTTTTTTTCTTTGAGGAGAAATGACATGATCACCAGCAGAATACCGTACTGTCCAGGTTGACCTTTTTCTTTTTGAGTTACAAAGTTCCAGGACCAGGTGAGACATCTTGTGATGTTCCTAACTGCAGAGATGATCACCTACAGTTTAACTTCTGTTGACTTTGAAGACACAACCGAGTAGTTTTCTTGGCAATAGTATGAAAGTGGCTCAATGTTGCCACCTATCGTGTTGCTTTTAATCAACTTTCCAATCTGGCATGCAACCTTCATCTGTGCTGGTAGGATAAGCCTGGTCTGAAGGCTACTCAATACCAACTATGTGCTACTATCTGTTGATTTTAAGAACTATGAGACCTCTGGAGGGAAAGACGGAGTGAACAGTTGAAGATGAATAGTGCCCAAAATGATTTGTGGGATGTCAGATGCCTTGTCCTTTAGACGAAAGGTGGGGAATCTGTGGATGGACTTTTCAGATGTCCTTAATTTCAGCAACCCCAATTAAGCAGCCAAACAGAAGTATATCCAGAGTTATAATTCAGTATTATCTAGAGAGTCACAAATTCTCAATTTCTGTTTTAGAGAATGGCCTAAAGATGATAATTCAGAGATGCTAGAAGGCTTATGAAAGAAGCTATCATTTTTTTTATTTCTAGTTATTGCTATGTGGGAGATGGGTGTGTGTGTGTTGGGAGGTTGAGAAGTGTGAAATATAAATAAAATATGAATAATTGCTCCAGTTTCTTAGTCTTATGTGGACTGAACCAGGGGGTTTCTATATGGAAAACCGATATCCCTCCTTTTAAAATTGTACACCTCTCCACAAAGCAAAACTACTTTTCCAGGAAGCAATGGACTAATATTATTCCCTAATAGAGAATAAAAATGCATACCCAAACTTCACTTATCTCTTCTTTTCTAAACATGTAGTTGTAGTGGCAAAGCATGTTTTGCTGGATACTAAATCCATTTGAGGGAATTGTACAATATATAAATAATGAAGGAAATAGTTTATTATTGGGTTTCCATGTCAGCCCTCACCTCTGTTGACTTGAGCCATGGTGGATGCAGCATTGCAGGCTAACTGTACCCATAGCTCCAGGAGTTCAATCCTGACTGGCTCAAGGCTGACTCAGCCTTCCATCCTTCCGAGGTCGGTAAATGAGAACCCAGATTATTGGGGGCAATATGCTGATGTTGAAACTGCTCAGGGAGTGCTGTAAAGCACTATGGAGAGGAAGATAAGTCTAAGTGCTATTTGCTATTACTACATAGTTGGAAAAAACTAGAATTATCATATTGGTTTAACTGACCAGGTTAAATAATATAGCTACTGTGTGTGGGCCCAGGATGTAATCAACATACCTATGAAGTCTGCCTGAAATCTGTATTAACATTACAAAAGTGCATAGAGTGACTCACAACAGACATACACAAAGGCAGTGTTGGCTCTTATATACAGGAAGTCCTCAACTTACAACAGTTTGTTTAGTGACCATTCGAAGTTAGAATGGCACTGAAAAAAAAGTGACTTATGACTGTTTTTCACATTTACGACTGTTGCAACATCTCCATGGTCATTTGATTCATATTCAGACACTTGATAACTGACTCATATTTATGACAGTGGAGTGTCCCAGAGTCATGTGATCACTTTTTGCCACCTTTTGACGAGCAAAGTCAATGGGGAAGCCAGATTCACTTAACAACCATGTTACTGACTTAACAACTGCAGCAATTCACTTACCAATTGTGGCAAGAAAGGTCATAAAATGGGGCAAAATTCACTTAACAACTGTCTCACTTAGCAACAGAAACTTTGGGCTCAATTGTGGTCTTAAGTCGAGGACTAACTGTATATGGACATATTGGAGAATATACACAACTGACCTGCAAGAAGGTCTTGTTTATCTGTGACTTGGACACATACTTTTTTAAAGAGTTAAGGGCTGAAAGGCTTGCTAATGTCACATGCTAAACATTTAGATGTGCTTTAGATCAAATTGCAGTATAGGTGTGCATTCATTTGATACTGACCAACCATATGGAAAGCAAACAATTTTAACTATAAGAAAAATACCCCAGTGCAGATTTGGACAACACTTTCATGAAGCCAAAATAAGGCCACATTATTGCTGTGCTAAAGAAGTTTTTGTATCCCGAAGCTTTCTTCATTAAGCATTGTAAAAAAAAAAAAAAAGGAAAAAAAAGGAAAATGTTTAGGGAAAAAGGTCAAAAGTTCAGACGTGATTCCCTGCCCGACTTCTAATTAAGTTTGTTCAGGTCACGAGAATGGGAGGGTTGCATATTGCTGCTCACAATATGGCTGGGAATGGAAATGGAAGGACTCTGTGACGCAGCCCTGTGACACAACCCTCCCTCGACAGCCCACAACTGAATTCTTCTTGCTAATGGCTATCAGTTTAGCAAAAAGCTAAATTAAATTCTTTATCTTTTCTTGGGACCAGCTTAATGGAATCCTGATTTGCCTTTCTGTTTCTTCCATTTGGACAAACAGGAAGTAAGAACTAATCCTTCCATTCCCCACCCCCCCACCATCCAGTCAAAGCTGATGAAGCTTTTTGGATGAGAAGTGAAATGTCTTCTTCTTCAAGGAAAAAACATAGTCCAGTTGCCTTTTGACAGCATTTAATATTTATTTGCTATGTATATGTAGGGGTGTGGGTCTATACATATGTTTGTACATAGTATGTTTTAGGTGTGTGTCATGTATGTGTTTCACTTTGAGAGCAGGCAACTAAATTTCATTTTTGATGTGTGCCATTGTGCCCACAGTAAAAAAAAATGACAATAAAGGTTATCTTATCTTTAAAAAAAGCACCTTTGAGACGGCCATCACCTGAATGACTGAGAATTTCCATAGACAGGAAGTAAGAAGTTCAAAGTTATAACATCTGTAGAATTCAATTTAACTAAGCAGGGGGATTTATCTAAATCAGAAAAGAGGTTAAGGCATCTCCTTTAAGGCATAAATGAGTTCTGTAATGTTTCATTGGAGAGAAAAAAAAGATTCTCAGCAAAAAATTCAGCAAAAAAAATATCTCTTCAGGATCTTTTGGACTCCCTACATAAAGTTTTAAAAATATTGAATGTCACTCTTTTTATGCTAGAGGTGTAATAAGTTCGAAGGGACTTGGGTATTTGTCTTATGGGCTTGTTCACTTGTAAATTCTTATAGGGTAAATATTATTACAATGATTAACCAGGTTCTTGAAGGCAGCATGGGTTACAGATTATTATATCCCAACAATGTGGAAATCTTCCATCTCTGAAGATCTTTGAATGTATCAAGCTTGTAAAAATTGTAAAAATAGTGTTTATGCCCTTCTATATGCCCAGTGATAAAAGTTGCTTTAAAACTTTGAATTTGGTCTGTATCCACTTTTTTTAATGGACTTTTTAAAATGGGCTTTTAATGGACTCTTCTATTTATTTTTAATTTTTTTTTCTTGGTATAATGTAGGATTTTTTCTTTTTTCTTTTAGTATAGATTTTTTATACAATAGGTTAGGTTCTCCTTTGAAATATGCACAGTCTTTTATTTGTATCTCATGTAGATTATGTATAATATTTAACAATAACATTTTTAAACAAATGCTAATTGCAATGCTTTTAAAATGGACCTAAATGAAAAAGGGAGTTAGAAAAGGAAGGAGAAAGGGTTCTTGGAGAAAAGGCAAAAAATAAAAGAATCGTAACCAAAGGAGACCAGCAAGATTTTTAAATTTTCCTCTGGATCCTACTGTGAGGCTGTTGTAGAGAGACCACAGGTATTCATAGAAAAATCTCCCCCTTGAAGGCTTAAGCACAAATACTCAGGGACAGTTTGCTGGCTGGGGAATTATCGGAGTTGAAGTCCACATATCTTAAAAGTTGTCAAGGCTGAGTAACACTGCTCATAGGAAAGCCTTGATTAACCTATGTCCAACTTCTTGCCAGGCTAGTAGTCTAGAATAGGGCTCCTCAACCTTGGCAACTGTAAGACTTGTGGACTTCAACTCCCAGAATTCCTCAGCCAGCTTTGCTGGCTGAGGAATTCTGGGAATTGAAGTCCACAAGTCTTAAATTTGCCAAGGTTGAGGAGACCTGGTCTAGAACAGCTGGAGAATTCTCTGGCCTAAAGGGCATTGTCTCTGCATTATAACTTTATTATTGTTCCATGACTGCCCTGATGGTTTTTTAAATTAAAAGTAAATAAAAGGCAAAGCTTTTTCAGAAGATAATTATTGACAATTAATCTTTTTTTTTTTACATTCATGGATTAAGTGGCAAAATACATTGCAAAGGGAAATCTTTTTTCCCATCTGGCAGCTGAAATCTTTCTGCTCCTGTTCTGCTTAAGGAACTTCCTTACTTTGAGACCTGAAAGACCAGATGGCATGACTGTGATTGTCATAAGGGCAGAGTAAATATGGTTTTAAAGGCCAAGCCTATTATTATGATTAAAGTGATGCTCCAAAATGCAGAAGAGTTTGTCACAATCCAGTGGTCATTGCCCAGATTCCAGTTTTAATAATAATAATAATAATAATAATAATAATAATGATGATGATGATGATGATGATGATGATGATGATGATGTTGGAAGGGGCCTTGGAGGTCATCGAGTCCAACCCCCTGCTCAGGCAGGAAACCCTACACCATTTCGGACAGATGACTGTCCAGTCTTTTCTTAAAAACTTCCAGTGTTGGAGCATTCACCGCTTCTGGAGGCAGGTTGTTCCATTAGTTAATTGTTCTACCTGTCAGGAAGTTTCTCCTTAGTTCTAGGTTGCTTCTCTCCTTGATTAGTTTCCATCTGTTGCTTCTTGTCCTACCCTCAGGCGCTTTGGAGAATAGCTTGATCCTTCTTCTTTGTGGCAGCCCCTGAGATATTGGAACACTGCTATCATGTCCCCCCTCGTCCTTCTCTTCGTTAAACTAGACATACCCAATTCCAGCAACCGTTCCTCATATGTTTTAGCCTCCAGTCCCCTAATCATCTTTGTTGCTCTTCTCTGTACTCTCACGGAGAGTTTCAATTCATAATGATTCGGTCAAAATATAATCCTTTTGGTTCCCTGGTATAAAATCTTATCTATGTAAGTCCACTAGGAGTCAAAAATAACTTGATGGAACATAATAAAAAAAATAATGGCATTATATTTTACCCAACTTATGTCAAGGTGTTTAACATTGGCAGCTCATGTCTTTTCTCTTAAAGTCTACATAGCAAGAAAATACAAGAAGCTTGTTTATATTCCTTATGTGTGAATCCACCCAATTATGGGATTTCAACATATAATCAGTATATAATGCATAATGTGAAATCATGCCTTGCTAGCCTATTTTGGCTTCTTCTGTGATGATGCTACATTCACATACCATGCAAAGCTATATTTTACTCATTAAGGGTTTTGTGAAGATATCAGAGTGCTGGATTTGCATCTAATACTAAGGAATAAACATGTTTTACAAATCAGTATGAGTGTGTTTACTCAATAGATGAATTCAAAACTAAATGGATTACTTTCTTCTTAGGATGCATGCCCCCAACTTAAGTAGATTCTTGACCTAATTATTTTCTTCATTGTTTACCAGTTTGCTTAATGAAGAGTTATTGTAAAGGCAGTATGGTGTTCCAGTAATATAGATTTTGGATTCTTTTTCTTTATAGACAAAATAGTTTTTTAAATCTGAAAATTAAATTTCAACATTACACAAAACTTAACAAAACTAATATACTTCTGGACATAAATCAATTTTGAGTTAATTTAGCCTTCTGGTCTGACACTTGAAGTTCACTTTTAATTTATGGGGCGATCTTTGACTTATAAGTAATCTAACTGTTAAAGATTTACCTCCAATCACACCTTTGTGTTTCTCTTTGTCAGTTAAAAACACATTTATGAACTCTGTCAGATATAAATGGAATGGAATGCAGTTTTGGGATGTTGTCAGCTTTTTGAAGGTTATCCATTTTCACTTATTTCTACTTAAAAATGTGCAGATTTGGCCAGAAATCAAAGCTCTTTGAAACAAGAGATGACTTCAGTCTTTCATTTAAAAATCAAAGCTCTTCAAAATAGAAGATGTCTAAAATCTTGCTCCTTATAAACTTGAAACCCAACTGGGGTCACTTTGATTTTTTTGCGTGTGTGTGTGATCCCATTGGGAGTGCACAACCATGTGATTGTGTCAGATAACCTCTCTTTTTGTTGAAAATAAGTATTAGAATAAGGATGTTAAGCACTTGTTATAATTTAAATAAACTGGATTATCCATCCGAATGAAAAAAAGTGGGCTAATCCTTGTAGGATAAAAGTATAGGACGTTTCTTTTGTTGCATTTGTTATAAGTGCAGTGCCCAGATCTGGATATAGTGCAGCAGATTAGCTGGATGACTGATTTTTGGAATAATGGTATTGGACTGAGTGTATGGAGTTTGACCCATAATTATAAGGCAACTGCATTTGAACCATATATAGATTATGCATGATCCTTGAGGTCAGTCCTACACAGAATTAATTAAATTATTCTGGCTGAGAAGTGACAATAGCAGGAATAGTCTTGTTAAAATATCTCATTCAAGGAAAGGCTGCAGCTGGAGCACCATTCATCCAGACCCTGACAGTCTCTGGGTACTGAATGAAGATATTGTTTGGATCTACTGTTTTGTTGGAAGTGAAGATACACATCAAGTTATCATCAACATCAACATACTGATGGTAATTGATCTCCCCAGCAACTCCCAGATGGTCCAGAAAGATACTACAGTCAATGGTATTGATTGTTGCTGAGACGTCCATCAAGACCAAGAGAATTTCTTGCTGTTGTGGTCATTTTGATTTCTGGCAGCAACATCTTCAACCACTCCTCTCTTGTTACCATCTTCCATTATTGCTTTCCACCCAACATTTTAATTTCCCCCCCTCCTCTTCCTTCTTCTTTCTGCATCTGCTCATATTCACTATCCTCCCATATCTCACTAAGAAAAGATTCAGATGCAACAGGAAAAAAACCACATCAACCCACTTATTCTCTCTTCCTCACATGGAACACTTCAACTATTTTGTGTCTTCTTACAAAACAACAACAAAATATAAAACCATTTGTTGTTTGTTTGTGTTTCCCCCCCTGAATTACTTGGTGGCCAGGTCATAGTTAATGATAGCTCTGGTTTATTCTACACTGGCCAGACCACATTTTGAATGATGTTTAGTTCATAGAATGAACTAAAATATATACAGAAATGGGTTATCTGGATGTTGGAAGCTGGGTATGTTTAGTCATCTGAGTAATTGTTGAAAATGCTAGTTCAATTTGAGGAAAAGAAGATTAAAACAAATTATGAAGGCAATTGCTAAACATCTGGAAAATTGCTGTGCAGAAGTGGGTCCAGAGTTTTCTTTTGCTCCATGCAACTAACTAAAATCTGTTGGGTGGAAACCTCAGGAAAACAGATTTTGGCTGAAATGAGAAGTGAACGTTCAACATTGGAAAGGCTTACTGTGTGGGCAAAATGAGGATTAGATTCTCCTCCTTTGGTGATATGTTTAAACATAGATTGAATGGCTTCTAATTTGGGATGCTATCTGTCTGTCCTTCATTGTAGTCTACACTGACCCGGACATCAAGTTAGATGATTTCCAAGCTCTTACAAGCTCTTTGAATCTCTGCAGTCATTGACCATTTAAATTTCTTACCTCCAGAGTAAGACTAAGAGTTCAAATCTCACTACAGAGTCTTATTTCTATCCATTGTGTGTGCACTATCCATTTAGTCCTTGTTCTTTTTTATGTTACTGATTAAAATGCTACATTTATTCAAGAGCCTTTAGTGAGGAAAATCATCAACAAGGT
>NW_015386142.1:556681-584203 GCF_001527695.2 Protobothrops mucrosquamatus
ATCCTAACAGGTTAATGAGACGGGACTTACCTTTGCAGATCCCCTTTGTAATGGTATGTGGGAATGACCCTGGAAGACAGAGGGAGAGCCGCAGACTGGAAAACTGACATGTAAAAGATGTCTCAGCCCACAGAAGGGACAGGATGTGGGAAATGTTTGTGTTGGTAGGAAAGACCTTGGGATATGGGGTGGAGAGCTATTGCCTAGGGCAGACATGTCAAACACAAGGCCCGGGGGCCAGAATTCTGGGAGTTGAAGTCCACAAGTCTTAAAGTTGCCAAGTTTGAAGACCCCTGACTTAGGCACTCTAACCCTCAACCTATTCAGGGTCCTCCAAATAGTATAAGGGACGTCAGATTCTTCAGCCATATCCTCCTTTAATGTTATTCCTTGCACGATGGTCTCCTTCCTCCTTCTTTTAATTCAATTTTTTTTTTAACCCATAGGTCTAACACCCTTGCAGTGAATGTGCAAATTATCAAGGATACTGTATATTCACAGGTGAACAGCCTTATTGTGGTTTTTGGGTCAGCAGAATAAATCAAGACCATATTCTGCATAACTAAAAGTCTGCCTGAGATCATTCCCATTACCTCATCCAAGAAGGAGCTATTAATCTTTTCTGTCATTGTAAAGTGGGGCAGAGAAAGGCAGCCAAAAGATAATTCTTCTTTTATTTATGGGATGATAAATAATTGATAAGAAGTGGTAATCAATAGTTATCTCAGTAGCACAATTAGGGAAATAAGCAGAGAAGAACATGCTTATTATGCAAGAATGTCTGCGATCTTTTCTTTATGGAAAACAGATTTCCAGAGCTGATATACAAGCATTTTCGGCCATTGTTCCAGTATTATAATGTTATACCCTTCTCCTTCACATTCCTCCACTAGTAAAACAT
Source organism: Protobothrops mucrosquamatus (assembly GCF_001527695.2). Lineage (NCBI taxonomy): Eukaryota > Metazoa > Chordata > Lepidosauria > Squamata > Viperidae > Protobothrops > Protobothrops mucrosquamatus. The sequence goes on from NW_015386142.1 coordinate 557,583, forward strand.
TTGTGAATGCACTGCCTCTTTAATTTCCATCTGTTTGGCAACACTTCTATTTGGCACATCACTTTATGTACTATTAATCTCAATATTGATTGTGTTCCATAGGGCAACAGTTAGGTGTTATGACGCATTGAGCTGTTCATGTAACGAAATGCCTCTATGTAATTTAATGTTAGAACTTTTGTGTAATAGTGCACTGGGGAGAAACATTGAAGAAAATTGTTGTAAATAATAATACATTAAATTAATAGGTTTGCATTTTAAGAACAAGCCTCTGAGACCAATGAAGGAAAGTAAGATGTGGTAGGATTCTTAAAGTAAATAAGCAAGACAGTTATGAGCAATGCTTCAGGTCGGTTGAAATTATGAGAGCACATATGGGCATTGTTACCGGCATAAAGTGTTTGCCTGTTCATAAAAAAGTTGCTCTGGATGGAAAGAGCATCATACCCCAGAAAGCAAACTGGTGATCATCACTTGCTGTTAGTCTTCCAGGAATGTCTGTCAACCTAGTTTGTTGTTGCTATGGTTCATCAAATCACCTGTGACTCCTGGTGATTTCAAGAACAAGTCCAAGCAAGTTTCTTAATAATGTTTGTGTTGCCATTACATTCTTAGCAGTTGCTCTTAGACTTATATACTACTTTATAGTGCTTTACAGCCCTCTCTAAGCAATTTACAGAATCAGCATATTGCCCCAACAATCTGGGGCCTCATTTTACTGACCTCGGAAGAATGGAAGGTTTAGTCAACCTTGAGTTGGTCAGGATTGAACTCCTGGCTGTGGGCAGGGTTAGCCTGAAATTCTAACAACTGCACAACCATGACTCTTGGCTCTCTCTTCCTAGGGCTGAGAAAGAGGGACTGTTATATCCAGCTGACTTTTATGTCTAGGCAGGACTCTAGGTTGTAGTGCCTTTAGCCACTATCTCAAACATGGCTAGTTTCATTTTCTCTTTTTCTGGGCAGAGCAGGACTTTTCCAAACAAGGATTGGCAACCAATATTAGGTTCTATGAACATATATAGAGTGCCTACAGAGCCTTGAGGTATTCATGTGAATACAAGCTATGCTTTACTTTTCATATGCCACAGTTTTTGAAATGAAAAAATAGAAGTGCATATCCCACTGTAAAACATTTTCTTTTTCATCCTTAAAAATTGCTGTTGCTATTCTAACTTCTGCAGTTTAAATATCCCACTGTGAGAATGGTAGAAAATTTTCTCCACTTGAAATGGTATTGCCTAACAGTGACAGCTGGGTAGCATTGGAAGTTGGTTCAACAGGATTAGGTCTTCTTTTCACCTAAGTAACCAAATGCCCCTTTATTCTTGCTTTTTTTCAAGCATCTGGGTCAACCGATAAATGTGTTTGCTGATTAAATTCTTCTTGCTAATAGAGATTTGTGCAAGTACATTTGCAAGGCCATTGTCATGTATTATGAATTGCCTAATTCTGTAAATTGATAAATAAAGCTTTTCTAAGCCACTCTCCTTTTCCATTTGCAGGCGTATTGTGAAAACACTTCTCCTGGGTCAAATACTCTCCTTGCTTATTTGTGGGACTGCAGTCACAAGCCAGTTTCTTGCCGACAAATACAGCATCAACACTCCAATGCTGCAGAGTTTCATAAACTATTGTTTGCTTTTCCTAGTGTACACAACAACTCTTGCATTTAGGAAAGGTAAAATGGAATATATTGAACTCAAAAACTTCCTATATTACTCTCCAACTATGTTCTCCTTCAGAATAGTCCATTCCATCCCCTAGCTTAATGTGTTTCTTCTTGAATTTTATCCCTCTCCTTCCTTCCTTCCTTCCTTCCTTCCTTCCTTCCTTCCTTCCTTCCTTCCTTCCTTCCTTCCTCCCTCCCTCCCTCCCTCCCTCCCATCCATCCATCCATCCATCCATCCATCCATCTATCTGATTTATATGGCTCACCAACTCATCAAGGCAGCTCTGGCTAGCATAGAATTAAAATAATAAGAAATTATAATAATAGAAACAAAGAGATAGCAAAACATGCATTCAGTGCTATCAAATCGAACAAGTACCATCTATGATGCGGACATCCAACTACCTTAGCTTCAGCTTCAGAGAGTGCCTTTTTCCCACATTTCATTTAAGTTCTCATATTGATGGAACAGAAAAAGGGAGCATCCGTGGAATAGTAGATGGACTTACATGTTTGCTTTTTGTTTCAGATGGTGATGGAATCTTGCAGATCCTAAAGAGGAAATGGTGGAAGTACATTTTGCTTGGATTGGCCGATGTTGAAGCTAACTACACCATTGTGAAAGCCTATCAATATACAACTATAACAAGTGTCCAGGTAAAAATAATAGTGTATATTTTGGCATGTTAAGCATTAATATTTCTATTGTTGCAACAGTTTGTCTAGGCAATTGCTATTTATAATCTAATATAGAAGGGTGATCAAATTAGATCCTTAACTTCAGCCATGAGGTTCATTGGGTGATTTTGAAAGGATCTCTGTGTTTTATAGGGTTGGTGCAAGAATGCAGTAATGGTGGAAAAACCAGTTATGCCACCTTGGGTTTACTGAAATGTAATTTCAGTATCATACAATAAATTGGTAGGAGAATAGCATTACCAATAGCATTTAGACTTATTTACCCCTTCATAGTACTTTAAAGCAGAGGTCCCCAACCTTTTGGGCACCAGGGATTAGTTCCTTGGAGAAAGGTTTTTCTACGGATCGGAGAGTGCATAGTTTTGTGTGCTGCCTGCATCCCATGGATGGGGCTTTGCTTGTTTGTGCGGACTGGTTGCTGGCATGCTGCGGCCCGGTACTGGTCTGTGGACCAGGGGTTGGGGACCCCTGCTTTAAAGCACTCCCTAAGCCAGGGGTGGAGAACTATGGCCCTTTTATGACTTGGGGACTTCAACTTTCAGAATTCCTGAGCCAGCCATGAGGTCCACAAGTCATAAAGGGGCAATAGTACCCTACCTCTGTTTTAATTGGTTTAGAGAGTCAGCATATTGCCCCCAACAATCTGGATCCTAATTTTACTGACCTCGGAAGGATGGAAGGCTGAGTCAACCTTGAACTGGTCAGGATCAAACTGCTGACAGTCAGTAGAGTTAGCCTGCAATACTGCATTCTAACTATGCACCACTACGGCTCTTAACCGAATGCTGATTCTATCTGTTTTAGAATAGAAATGGCTGTTAAAATACAGCACCAGCCCTCTTCATGTAGCTCCTGAATTCAAAGAGAAAAGTTATCCCACATTGCTGTACTGAAAGTTACAATGACCTCATTTTATATGCCCACTAAAATGTGTTTTAATGATCAAATTGATCCCTGATTTTTAAGATGTTAAAAGCCTTCGGGCATTAATGGAAGATCACAGCATGCAATCTGAGAATTCCTTCACATAGCCTTGAATTATATCAATTTCTTTGCAAAGTAAAAAAATGCGCTTTTGTGCCCTTTGTCATGTCTGAGGCCTGAACATCCTTTGGCACTGCTGCTGAGGTGGATTTCACAGTGGAAATCACAGTTTGACAGTGAATGGATTCTTAACTTTGTCCATCGATGCAAACATAGTTTTAGTCTGCAGTCTACAAGATACAATCATTTCCTCGCTGACAGGATACTTTTGATGTTTCATCAGTGGCTTTTTCTTTTTGAGGAGATCATTTTGATAATACATATATTTATATTGATGCTACTGAAGCGAGGAAAATTCTGTTGGTCTAAAATTAGGACTGAATTGAAAAGAAGCATTATTTTTATTCAGTTGCGAATTCTCACAAAAGTAGGGAAGTTTTGGTGGAAGAAACTCTCTTCCCAGCCTGACAGTCCAACATTTTGCTCTGTAATGTTAAGAAATCAGAGCCAGTTTGGTGTAGTGGTTAAAGTTAATGGACTAGAAGCTTGGAGATTGTTGTTTGAATCCTCTCTTAGGCATGGAAGTTGGCTAGGTGACTTTGCATCAGTCTCTGTCTCTGTCTCAGCCCTAGACTGGGAAGTCAAAGCTATCTATCTACCAACCTGCATTAGATCAAAGTGGAAGATTATAGTCCATAACCTTCAGCGAAGAGGTGGATTGATTCAGGATGTTGTTGAGTAATAAACATTAAATATACCCCAATCTCAAATTTAGACTATTGATTAACCTGCTTAACTATTCCTTTTCTAAGCATCTGGGGACATATCGATGTTATAATTCAGTTGGTGTTTGGGGAGCAATATTTCTATCCATAAATCAAGAGAAACTCTCAAGGTCTCCTCAGCCTACTGACCCACAGATACTTCTTTTGAAATCACTTTGGCAAAGTAGCAGGTTTTTTAAAACAAAAATATTTATTTTAGTAGCATTATTGAACAAAAACATTCTCCTCAACTGGAAACTTCCCTTCCATAAGAGTGATCCAACTGCTTGTTTTAGATAAGAAAAACCAACTGATGCTAGTTTGAAGAACTGTGTTGCAGATTTTTTTTTTCCTTTTGAGGCTGCTAGCAGTAGGAACACAGTTACTGTTTCCCAGCTACTAAGACCACAGTATGGTGATCTTGGCAGTGAGCTTCATTGACCTAAGTGGTCCTCCTTCTGAGGAAATCTGGATAAAATCCTAGAATTCTAGTATAAAGTTCTTCTTTGGGCCTTATTTAAAGTTCAGAAGATTAGTTTTTTTATTTTCTTAGTCTCGCCATAACATTGGAACAAATGATCCAGTGTTAACTAGAGAGTCTGTAATAGTATTTCTCAACCGTAGCAAGTTTAAGATACTCCCAGAATTCCCCAGCCAGCATGACATTGAGTTGAAGTCCACATATTTTAAACTTGCTATGGTTGAGAAGAAACACTGGTCTATAATATTTATTTGTTAAATTTATAGCTTGCCTTTTTTGTCCCGGAGCTCACAATTTCCCTTTTTTTAACTGCACAGCAGTGATTTTGTGGGGAAGATTGAACTGAGAGTGTTGGTTCAAAGTTACCCAATGAGTTTCCATGGCTGAAGATAGTCTTGAACCTGGGAGTTACTAGTCCTAATCTAACACCTTAACCGCTACATTACACTACTTCTCATGGTATGGACATTTGGAGATAAAGCAGGAGGAAATGGATGCTAGATTACAAAGATCAGAGGAAGAATCTCTTTGATGCCTGCTGGGTGGTGGCCAAGTATTTTATTTTAAAATATACTCAGGATAATCTCATAAAGTAGCATACTTTTGGTTGCTGTTATTAATATGTTGTTAAAGTTTTGTTAAAAAGTTTGATTAAGGTACTAGACCTTGGCCAGGATAGAGATATAGTTGGCATGAGGAGGGAACAACCCCTCCAAACAAAGTGGAACTTTGGTTTAATTTAAATTTAGATTAAGGAGAATATGTTTTATTAATTTAAAGCTAATAACATGTCTGTCCATGTATTAAGCAATTTCCTTTAATTTTTCAATTTATTGCCAGCTTGGGAAGGGCCTTAGAGTTAGCTTATATAGCCCTGTGTTCCATTGAAAACAACTTAAAAAGATCTCTTTGAATTGAGTTCAACCATTAAGTTTTCTCTGCAACGCTTTTGGAAAGACTGCCTTCTAGAATTTTTCCCCCAGCGTAGACGGGACTTCCTCGTGATCCATCATTGAGATATTAACCAGGTGTCATCCTGCTTGGGTAGATCAACCAGTTGCTGCTACGAACTGTATAAAAACCATTTAGGCTGTTTAACCTGATTTACACCGGATGGGTACCACATCCTGAGCATCTCCTATCTGGGTGAGAAAAGACTACTTCCCATTCTTTTTTTTTATGATGGAGTTCTCTTTCTTTCTGTGTATGGCAGCTCCTGGACTGTTTTGGGATCCCTGTGCTGATGGCTTTATCATGGTTCATTCTCCGTGCAAGATATAAATTAATCCATTTCATTGCTGTTGCTGTTTGTCTGTTGGGCGTAGGGACCATGGTCGGTGCGGATATATTAGCTGGAAGGCAAGATGGTGAAGGTAAGGCTTGGGCAAAATAACTTGCTAAGTATGCCAAAACTCTAACCATGATAGCAGCAAGGAATATTTTAAATTTAAATATTTTAAATTCATTGATGAAACTCAGATTTGTGCCTAGTAGTGAAGAATGTTCTCTGGAAAAATCTGGCTAGACAAAATAATAGTTTTCTTGTTTGGACAGACTTTTTTTTTTTTTTACTCTGCTAAGTTCAGAAAGTCAGTGTTTCCTTAGCCTAAAAAAGTTAGCTAGCTAAATGAAATGATAAATATATGTGTGTGTGTATACACAGGAACTCATACTTTTATCTAGACACTCATAGCAAAATCAGTTTACAAGAACATTTTTGGTAGGAAAATGGTCTGTTCTTTCTTTTTTTATCCAAAAACAAACAGGAAAAAAAATCCACCCCCAAATATTTAGAATTACTTTCGGCAAGTGCTGACTGTACCGTATGGCACAGATAGTCTTCAACTTACAATAGTTCATTTAGTGACTTATGACTGTTTTTCTCATGACCGTTGAAGCATCCCATGGTCATGTGATCAAAATTCAGACTGACTCGTGTTTATGACAGTTGCAGTATCCTGGGGTCATGTGATCATCTTTTGCAACCTTCTCGCAAGCAAAGTCAATGGGGGAGCCAGATTCACTTAATAACCATGTTACTAACATAACAGCTGCAGTGATTCACTTAACAACTGTGGCAAGAAAGGTTGTAAAGGGGCAAAACTCGCTTAACAAATGTCTCACTTAGCAACAAAAACTTTGGGCTCAATTGTGCTAGTAAGCTGAGGACTATCTGTACTGAGAAAAATTAGCCAATTTTTGGTGTGGGTGGATTTATTTTAAAGAAAAAAACTATGCCTTAAGCCACTGCAAGACTTAAGTCAATCCACTTTGCCCTTAAAAATCCCTCCAATTCCACATACTATATGGGCCAAAAAAAATATTAGCTATTTGAGGATGCGCAGAGAGCTGGATGTGTGGGAGGCATAAGTGGGATGTAAGTAGCAGTTTTCCCATCCATGCATTAGGTGCTTAGTAGATCAATGACTTGGCTGAGTGTAGAAAACCTTCAGAGTTTCACTTATTGCAATATTCTGTTTTTAATGCTTATTTATCCTGGCACAGTGAATGAGTTTCTCTTTGGATGGAAACACCATGAATTGTTTTTATGAGGAAACCTGATAGTAGATGTACAATTACTGCTTTCTTTAGAAAGTGGAAGGGAGTTAGCTTAGAGAAACGTCCTTGATCCATATTTTGCCATTCGAGATATTTGCAGTATCTTTGTGATATTGCCCACAGCTGTGTTTTGCTACAAGCTTCATGTTGTCTAAAAGAGCTTACTGTTTTTTGCTTCCCCTGCAGCACATCCTATGCTCTTCTCCAAAACATTGGGAGCAATTCTCTTCCTGCAAGGTCTTGACTAACATTTGTGGTGAGGAAAGCATGTGAGAATCCCCCGCCACCATAATCCACTCCTGATGCCATGCAGTTCTTGGGGAATGGGAAGGAAAATCCAGCACTTGCATGGTTTCATTGCCAACCCCTCTCTATTGATACAGTTCTTAAATTTAGTGTATTACAAACTCAGTCACAAAATTCTTCAAAGCTTTAACAGGCCTCTTTTGTAAATGGAAAATTTATCTAGGTCACTCTCTTGGCTTGTTACTTGTGCATCTGTTTGAATTAAGAAGACATATATCTAGTGTAGCATCTTTTTCCATATCATACTTGAAGCCTATTATTTTTAATCCTTTCAGGTCAGTCCCAGTCTTGTCCAGTAAAACTTGTTTCTCTGGCATAACATCTTTTAAATACAGTCTGCCTACAGAGGAAGATATTCTAAAGATTAACCTATGGGTCCATTGTTCAAAAATATCCTTCAATATGTCCAACGTTAAAATATTTTGCTTCATTCTATATTAGTAAGTGAAATTTAAGTGTTGTTCTCCTTTAAATGTAATCTTTGTTCCCTCGGGTTCCCTGTGGTGTTCAAGTTCAACCTTGGGAGGGTTATCCTGTCATGTTTTTTTTTTAAAAAAAGAATTCAAAACAAAAGCATTTTTCTATCTGAAGGACTCCAAAGTTCATCTGTGCCCTTAGTCCATTTATAACTTTTTAAAATCAAATTTCTAATTACTCTTTTGTTGTTTATTCCATTTTTTTTAAATCCTTAAACTTGTATTTAAAACATCTTTCACTAAAGATTAAAAGAAACTCAGACTTGTCAATCCAAAGATTCCTAATAGCTGAAAAGCAGTTAAAAGCAATTTACAGAAGTGATTAGAAAAGAAAGTCCTCAATTCATGACCACAACTGAGCCCAAAATTTCTGTTGCTAAGAAGGACTAGGGCAGATATGAGGGCAGTGTTCCAGTTCAAGCAGGGGATTGGACTAGATGACCTCCAAGGTCCCTTCCAACTCTGTTGTTCTATGTTCTAAATGTTCTAAAAGTAGTTTTGCTCTATTTTATGACCTTTCCTGCCACAGTTATTAAGTGAATCGCTGCAGTTATTAGGTTAGTAACGTGAATTGGACTTCCCCATTGACTTTGAAGGTCACAGAAGGTGATCGCATGACCCCTAGGGCACTGCAACTGTCATAAATATGAACCAGTTGCCAAGGGTCTTAATTTTGATCCTGGAGATGCTGCAATGGTTGTGTGAAAAATGGTCATAAATCACTTTTTTCAATGTTGATGTAATTTGAAACGGTCACTAAACGAATGGTTGTATGTCGAGGGCTGCCCGTATATGAACCCTGTGTCCTTTAGAAGACAATAACCTTCCCCAGTTTGAGCAAAAGATGGCTATTCCCTGGTCTCCCAGAGCTGCTGGAAAATGCTATTTTGCAGTCTCCTTGTGAGGAGCAACTGTTTGGAGCACTTGTGGGCGATCTTAGAGTCCTCTTCTTATCTGGAGAGGAATTATGAAGAACCAGTCTACTGGCGGGCTTTTCATTGTGGTGCAGTCTTTGAATCTGCTTTTAGCAGAGCCGTCTTCAGTTTACAATTTCTTCCCTGGAAGCTGACCTACCTTTTAAATTTTATAGGGGTTTTTTTTCAAGTAGGAGATTCATATCCTAGATAAAATCATAAGTTCAATAAAGGCCAAAGTGCTGAAGTCTCTGGCTGCCCTAATGATAGGCTGTAGCCCAAAACATACCTCTTACCCTCTTACAATAGCAACAGAGTCCTCAGTAATTTTTCATTTGTTTAATATCACTTATTTAAAAGATTGTAACTCTGCCTGGAAAAACATCCCCCACCCCATAAAAATGTGCATTTCTGTTGAAAAGAACAATTTGGAGATTGAACAAAGTTCTCAGTAAGATCGTGTTGCAGTAAAGCTTAATAAAACAAGGACTAAAAGTTTTGGCCTCAAAATAAAATAAAATAACATCCATTTGGAAACTTTCTGAAAGGCAGAACCTGGTCCAGCTCTTATGGAGATTGATCTATTGATTTCCATGGAAAGTTAAATTAAGCCATTAATGCAAAATATAGAGAGAATGTGGGGAGGAAATCTAAGATTCTGGGAAGATGATGATTGGCATTATCTGAATATGCGGTTTCTGCTGGGGTTCTTAAAATATCCAAGAGCAGGTAATTTGTTTGTTTTCTACAATATTATCTGTCAAATAGAATCCGTTACTCACAATAGTTTTTACACTGTCTGAATTAGGACTTTGTTGTTGTTCAGTCACTAAGTCACGTCTGATTCTTTGCAACCCTATGGACCACAGCACTCCAGGCTCCCCTCATTCATATTTGTGTCGGATGCTTCCTGTTGAAAGCAATAGTGACATCACCATTGCTGGGGAATACACAATTGGGGGCTCCTTTCATGTCCCAGTTAATGTGTCACCTGAAGTGATATCTATCTATCTATCTATCTATCTATCTATCTATCTATCTATCTATCTATCTATCTATCTATCTATCTATCTATCTATCTATCTACTTGCAAGTGTACACTTTCAAACTGTTAGGTTGGAAGGAGCTGGAGTGAATTTTGGGAACTCACTCTGTTAAGCAGCAGCACTTGGGTTTTGAACATGCGCTTGCTGATCGTCAACACAGTATACTAACTATGGGAGCTACCATGCTCCATGCCAGGCTCCCCTGTCCTCCACTGTTTCCTGGAGTTTGCCCAAATTCATGTTCATTGCATTGAACACTATCTAACCATCTCATTCTCTGCCATCCGCTTCTCCTTTCTCCTTCAATCTTTCCCAACATCAGGACCTTCTTCAATGATTCCTCTCTTCTCATTAGTATTTCAGTTTCAGCTTCAGTATCTGTCCTTCCAGAGAACAGTCAGGGTCGATTTCCTTTAGTGTTGACTGGTTTGATCTCCTTGCAATCCAAGGGACTCTCAAGAGTCTTCTCTGGCACCACAATTTGAAAGTAGAATTAGGATTAGGTATCAAGTTTTAGAGCAAGAAAAGTCTTCTCATCTTGTAAGAGTAGGAATGACTTGATTTCAGGAGAAAGCCAAACATGGAAACTTTTACTAAGTTGTTGAAAGCAGTTTTGCAGCACAAGCTCAGGTTCTTTCGTATGTGTGTGTGTTAAAGTTCTGACATGTGCATCAAAGAAATAGGGCTTATGTTGTGATGGCACAATACTGTCATCATTCTCCCCCTGCCCCCTGCCCCATTGCCTTGCTCTGCAGATGCCAATGAACCCAATTTTTTCTGAGAATGTTTCTTGACTTCAGGGTCAAAAATGACTTACAGGAAGTCCAAAACCGATGATGGCTGGCTACTTTAGTTAAACATATGAATAAGTGTCTTCAAAAGAAACCATGAGAGCTTGATGGCAAAGCTGAGGCAAAAAAAATTAATTGTCCATAGAGGTCAGTTGCTGTATTGTTTTTATAATCTTTGTGGTTTTATGGTCTTTAGATGCTCACATCTAAAGCCCAAAGCTTCTGTAGAATTTAATAGGGAAAGTTTAGGATTGGGGGGTACGGGGAGGGAGGGGGAATAAATAAAGTCAAGATGGTATCTTCAGTTGCATGTGTGAAGCCTCACATGTGCCTTTTTATGTGCCTCACATGCACAATACACATACAAAGAGCGGGGCTTCAAACATGGTTGCAGCTGCCATTGTGATCTTTTTGATTTAATGCTGATTTCCAGGTTTGTTTCCTTGTTTTTATTATGCTGAGAAGAAAAACTCGAACAATACCTTGTTCATGATGGCTTCAGTCAGATAAAGATAGATAGTAAAGACATTACAGGCTAGTTGTTGTACAATTAGTTTTGTACAATTAAAGGCAAAGGTTTTTGATACCTGAATTGAATTCTTTAATTCAGAAGATTGAATTCAGCATTGAGCTGAATTTTTCAATAAATATAGGTAAGTTTCTCTTTTAGTAAACACTTTCCAACACTAATGGGAAACAGTACAGTTCATATGGAGTCAAAATATTGGGTATCTAAATACCGGTAGTATTATTTTTCTGTTTTTTTGTGTGTTTTTTTCAAAATTTCATTTTTTCCTGATTTTAAATTCTGTTTTTAAACAGAATTTAAAGGCTTACTTTATTATGTTTTGTTTAGGATTTGTATGACTGTTCAAGTAATTTTCCAAACTAGTCTTCTTAAAAGAGCCTATATTTTCTTTTGCTATTAAGTTTAAACATTTTGGATACTGTTTCTTATGGATCTTTATGGTCATTAAATGTTATTTTCTCATAAACCTTGACTTAAGGGTACTCTCATTGCTTTCCAACTAGCTGATTTTTATATTGTTCTGAGGCATTATTTCCTTCCATGATATAGGGAATCTATCTTTACATAAATATTGGAATCTGAATACCTTCAGAGTTTACAGATAGAAGAATTTGCCTGTATAAAAATAATGTCACAGGAAAGAAATTTGAAGTGAAATTAAAAGCTTTCAACTTGCCCCTCCAGTCTCCTGATAGAATCACATATAAAAAGATATATCAGATATAGTAAGTAAAGTCTTTTCAAGTTGAGATCCTTGCTGGGTGACTTCTAATAAATAGTACAGAAATACTATTATTATTTTATCCTGGAATGTTTTCTGAAGATTTCCTGATGTTCTCCCAGACCTGTTCTCCAGGTCTGATTTGCTTAGGTTTTTCAGGACAGTCGTGATCATTTATTTGGGTGATGTACTTTAAAAGGAAGGTAAATCTAAGAAAATGTTCTAAATCCCACCTACTGTATGTTTGAAACTAGTCAACTTAAATCAGTGGTTCTCAACCTTTTTAATGCTGTGACCCCAACCGGTCATAAGTCAAGGACTAAACCGGTTGTAAGTCAAGGACTAAACCGGTCATAAGTCGAGGACTAAACCGGTCATAAGTCGAGGACTAAACCGGTCGTAAGTCGAGGACTACCCAACTGGTCGTAAGTCGAGGACTTTCCCTGCCCGGGAGCGCCGCGCATGCGTGGTTCCGTCCCCTGCGCCGGCCGAGGCGTATCTGGCAAGCAGCAGAGACGGAGCAGGCCGACCACCAGCTGGCCCAGCCCAAGGGAGGTAAGGCACCCACCGGAAAAGGGGAAAAAAATGGACAAAAAAAATGGCAGACAAAAAAAATGGCGGACAGCCTTGCTTGGCGACCCCCATGAAATGGTCGATCAACCCCAAATGGGGTCCCGACCCACAGGTTGAGAACCACTGACTTAAATCAAAACTGGGTTTTGATGAAACACTAAACACATTCAATATTTATTGTGTAGGGAGAAAGAAGACACCTTTTCATAAACATTTTAATATTGGAAATATTACTTATCATCATTTTAATTTTATCATTCAAATTCCCTCCAATGTTATTGTCCCTGTTTTCTGTGCAGGAAGCGACGTGGTGATTGGAGATGTCTTAGTCCTCCTCGGCGCTTCATTATATGCCATTTCGAATGTGAGTGAGGAATACATTGTGAAAAATCTGAGCAGAATGGAGTTTCTAGGAATGGTGGGCTTGTTTGGGACTGTTATCAGCGGTCTGCAGCTGTAAGGATCTACTCTATGTATTTTAATTGTAATTAAGAAAACCATCTACAGCACAGAATGGTTTCTCTCTGTGTATTGGTGGGTGTAATTATTAATCCATTGTCAACATCGTAATTAACCTTTGTGGGTGTTTGAGCATCTGTAGGCTTGCAAGGGTGTGACCAGATAGATCTTCATATTTCTTGACTTGGCACACCAAGCTTTCTTACACTTAATTGCTTCTCCCCAACTTTTTGTATCTTTTCATCTATTCTAACCTATAAGGTTAACGGGAAACTCAGATTTCACCTGACCACTGAAGATAACTTTTGATTTGCTTGCCTGATCTAATGTGCACAATTTATATATAGCCTGAATTCAACATTCACCAGCTTATGGGCTGATTGTGCAGTCAGATGGCTGTCAGGTCCAACCAATGGTTATTCATGCAAATAATCTCTTTGACTTTCATAGAATTAGTCATGGAATTAAAGATTCTATGAGATTAACCATTAGTGGATTCAGATCCTGACTTTCTGCAATCATTGCTACAAACTGTTTATCTTTTACAGTTTCAGCAAACAGAAATTCAACTGTTCTTTTCATTGGTTCATTTCTATGTTTGCTTATTTACTTTAGAATTTGTAAGGCACCCATGTTGGTCCTTCGAATTTCCAACTCTTGTTTGTAATTATATAGTTAAAACAGAGTCTTTCTGAATGATTTGAAACAGTTTTTCCCATGTTTCTTGCCACCTGGGCTGAGTTATTGTTTATAAAACAAACTACTAAGGACTTACCTTGTGCCTCTTCATGCCTACTCTTTCTTTCATTACTTTCCCTGCCTCCCCACCAATTTTTCCAGGGTACAAAAATACGGATGATCAGAGAAGCACAGTTTCACAACTGTTCTGTTGCCATTAGTGGTTGTCTATAGTTTTGTACTCCATACTGACTTAGTTGATTATGTGAACTAGACCAATAAAACCCGAAGCTGTGAGTTATTTGCTGGCACAGTGTTCTTCATACTGTTCTTAATACTTCATATTAATATCAAGCTGATTTTCTGGGTGTGGTTCTTATATAACAGAAATAGTTCAAGGGAGGTCAGGTAACAAACCTGCATATTACCAGTAAGACAACACACTTCATATCAAAGGCCATTTAGAAGAGGGGAAAATGGTTAAAGAATAAATATATTTCTTTAGCTTATTTATAAATGCTGATTAACTTTGAGAAAAGGAAGTCAAAGGAATATTAAATAAGCATGTTTTTGATTTCCATTTTAATCCTCTCATCCTCTCCTGATTGAATTCTTGATTGACTGAGCAACTAAATACGTTTCAGTTAGTAAGCTTCTTTTCCATTATGATGTACTATGAATACTGTACCTATTTTTTGATATGTTGAATGTTGAGATATGGACTTGTGCACTTGAATGCAATAAAACCATTGTATAGGTTTTTATTTGAACTTTGGAAAGTTCTGTTTTTTTTAAAAAAAAATCCTCTTAACTTGCTTGTTACAATTTTCAACTCATCAAAAAACCTATTTCTGTGCTTTCTAATACAATATATATTTAATATACCATCACCATCTGTATGCTACCTCCCAACATTCCGTAGTACAATGTAACCATTTTAAGAGAATTTAGTTGACAAAGTGAGCTCATTTCTCCAAAAGTTTATGCTGTTATAAATCTGTTCTTCTTTAAGGAGCAAAAAATGTTTTTATGTGTATGGATCTCAAAGCTGTAATTCTATACATTCTGACTTGAGATGGAATCCACTAAACCCCGTGGGACTAACTTTTAAATAAAGGTTAATTTGCTGTAAGATGATTTGTCTATTAATTTATCTATTACTTGTTATTTTATTCTAGACTCTAGAAACAATAGCCTCACATTTTAATGAGCATTTCTTTTCTGTTTTTATTTTTTTCTCCTCCTCTTTTCCCCCCTGCCTTTTAGAGCTATTGTGGAACACAGAGACATAGCTAATATTCAGTGGAACTGGAAAATTGGTATGTATGTGTGTTGTACAACACAGGGACAAATAAACTGAATTGCTTTGCATATCAGGCCTACTTTTATTATGTTACCTAGTCAACTAAAATAAATAACAATGTGGGGATAGAGAGGGTTTTTGCAATGCTAGTTACATGTTTAGAGAAAAATGCATAAAATCCAGACATTCTGCTTGCATTGAATATAAAGGATCAGTACAAACAAACTTAATCTTCCCTGCATAATAAATGTATAATGAAAGTCACTGTGTACATGTCTTCATTTTGCGGTCATCTCCATTTGCTATAAAGGTCTATGGATATGACATTAATAAGTTAGTAAGTTAGTAAGTATTTAGTTAGAAGTATTGAATTCCCATCTATTGTTTGGCTATGTTCATTGCCAGCCATTAGGGATTGGGAATACTGTTGTCTCTCACTTGTTTTGGGAGAATCTGAAAACAGAGAATCTGAAAAAAGTATTGCCGGTGGCAAAAAAAGCAATTTCTGGATATTAATGTTTGCCCTTGCCCCACTTTTATATTCTTGACATTCAGTCTCTGAACTGAAAAGTTGTTGCTTTTTTCCCCAGCCTTGCTCTTCTTGGCTTTTGCCTTGTGCATGTTCGGGCTGTATAGTTTCATGCCGATTGTGATCAGAGTGACAAGTGCCACCTCTGTCAACTTGGGCATCCTGACAGCTGATCTCTACAGTCTTTTCTTTGGACTTTTCCTATTTGGCTACAAGGTGAGTGAGATTTGGATCCTGGTAAGTGAGCACATTCAAGTATGCTTGGAATAAGGAATTAAAGCATCAGCAGTTTTGCAACCTTTTAATAACTAACTAATTTATTGTCGTGTTAATGTTTGTTGTTTAGAATTCACGTTTATTACACCAGACGTTTTTGTAGACTACAGTCTACGTCAGATGCACAAAGAATTAAAAGAGTATCTGCAGACACATTGTTCTTTGAGAGAATAGAAGGATGTTAGCCACCTTCCCTGGTAATGCAACTTTGACTGCCAAGTGTCTGATCCTACAGGAATAAAAAAAGGTTCCCTATCATTTTAACTCTGATTTGTTGACTTATTGTGATCTTGGTTATACTTTGCACTAAGTCAAAACCACAATTTCCGAACCACATGTCATACTCAGCTAAAAGGAAGCTAAACATTTTTGTGAATTAGGTCAAATGTATGAACACAAGCAGTGTCGTGTTTCCCTAAAACTTGGAAACCTGAAAGCGCCATGAATTCTGAGATCTGTGGTGCCACCGCATTGAGAGAATAGCAATTTGGAAAAGTCAGAGCACATATTACCATAAAAAGAGGCCAGCCCTCTGTAACCTCCCCAGAGATAACAACCCTATAGTCTGACTAAGATCTTGAAAGTTTACTCTGGATTATTTGGTGAAACTCTGTAGGTTTGTGCAAGTCTCCATCGCACAATGTTTTAGAGTGATAAACTAGCATTATCTACTGCATTTGGATAACTGATTTGCTGAAATATCTGTGAGGGGATGAGATGACTCCAAAAGGTCATTTTTCCTAGCAAAACTGCTGTCTCAGATTCTTGGCCTAGAGCTGGTTTCAGACCTGAAAGAGTAGTTTCCATAGTTCAGTCACATCTATTTGAACTTTAACAGAAGGATAGGAAATAAGCATGGCTGGCAATTTAGGAGAAGTAACTTTGAGTCAGAATATATAATGTGGAGCTGGAATGAAGCTACCTTCAAAAGAGAACCTTTATTGCACTAACTCTGGTTGATTAAAGATTACTGAAGCTTTTCAGCTTACTCAGAATTCTTAACAGGTTCTTTTCTCAGAAGAAGAATTATATTTAACCAACTAATTACATTTTTATTACGACAGCCAGAGTTTTCCACACCTCAGAACAATTCATTCAAATATGCTCAGGCCAATGTTTAATTGGCTAAAACTTTATTTGTGATTGGATTTAAAGACTTCTAAATGTTTGCAGTAGGTATCCATGATGATTTGGACACCAAAAGTCACACTTTGATTTTGAATGATGTGCCAGGAGTCAGGGCAGAAAAGTAAACTTGGTTTCATTTCATTTATACTTAAACAGAAATATAACTAATTATAGTTAATATAATTACTGTCTAATTACAGCAGGTGATGATATCTTTGTTGATCTTGAAAAAACTGTTCAAATTGAATCCAGTTAATATTTGGATAGGAAACACTGGGAAACTCGGGGCTATAAACTTGACTTGGAGGTTAGAAAAACATCTTAAAAGAAGAAAGTGGCAACCTTGTTTCATTTGGTTGCTAATAAAACAGCATAAACATGTTAATATAAGAAGTCTCTAGGGCACTCACATGATTTTGGGAAGTCTTAGAGGGACCCCCAAGTTGAAGGGGGAAAAAATACATGCCTATTCTATAAATTTCCTTGTCTACCAGCAGCAATTAAAATATCACGTGGAAGCAAAAGTGCTCATAATCTGTCTCCTGATTTGGATGACTGCCAAATTGGAGTGTTATAAAATATTTTGAGATAGAGTCTCACCTTTGCATATGGTTTTGGTGCCTTGAATAAAAGCTGTTTCCTCATGTACGTGAGCCCTAGTACATTATTTTACTAATGATAGATAGCTTGGAGCTGCTTATGGGTTCTTCTAGAATTTCTGGCAAGTAGATCATCTACCCTTAGTCTGGGGACTAAAAATGCTTCAGAGTTTTTAATGCTTTTCTGATCTTCTGCATCCAAATAGATACATTTCAGTTTACCTACCAAAATCAAAGGTGAAAGCTCAAGATAGATACCAATGGATACCAGCATAAATCTGCTCCTGTAGCTAAATCATGTCTTCAGTTTTGAAGAAACGTTGCAGCTAATGCTAGACCTAAGACTTATTTTCTTCTGTTGTTTGTTTGTCAAACTGTTTGAATCAACAGTGGGAGGGAAGGTTAGAAGTAAAGCTGGCTAAGTAGAGCAAAAGTGATGTGAGACTGGGGCAAGGCCTAGAATTAAACCTCCCTCTCCCGTCTTCTCAATCTGCCCTTCAAATAGCACAGGTCTTGAGTTAACCCAGTAATTTATCCAAATATAATTGAAAGAATTTGATACAGTAAATCCTCTTGTCATTTCAGTAAAGCCTTTGCTGTTAAAAAAAAGCCACAAAATGCATAGACATCTAGTATAAACTATGTTGATGTGATCTGTATCATGTTATTATATAAATGACACAAATAGAGGGTTATTTGTATCATCATATAATTGATGCAAATTATATCATTTATATCATTTATGCACTGATATCATAATGCCTATAATATCTCTCACTCCTCTGGATGCCCATTTTTAGGATAGATGGAATTTATGGTTATCCATATTTGTATGGAAGAGACTATTCATCTCTATACTTCTCTTTCTCTCTTTTTATGTTGATCAGTTTTCCGTGCTGTATCTCTTATCCTTTGTGGTCATCATGATTGGCTTCATCATGTATTGCTCCACCCCAACCCGTACTGCAGAGGTTCCCTCAACCACCTTGCCAATGGCAGATAGTACTGGATTTGACAACCTTGCTTTAAAAATTGAGGAGAACCACCTGGATTCCACTGACATGTTGACAACACAGTGCAACAAAGATGATAGCCAGGCAGAAGACACAACTACAAAATTAACAGCCTTGTGAAATTGAAATTTCAGCTGCTGAAGTTGCTCTGGAGAAATCAGAAAGCACCAGATGACGCTATGTTATGGTGGACAAACTGGAGAAATACCAATTATGGCATTTGTGCTCATGACAAAGTTTGGAAACGTATCACCAAAACAAGGAGGGCTAGGTCCTTACTTGGAACACTGATATTAATTCTTGTTTACTGAAGATTATTCTTAGAGCTGACAAGTGAATAGAAAAGTAGATACTAGACTGTCTTTCTATCAAAGAAAGCCAGATTATACTCAGAATAAACATATGTTTTCTTTTGAGTAATTTCTTATGTTCTCAAACTTATACGTGGTCAATGAGGTTAGCAAGAAGAAAATGGAAAGATGGAAAACAAGAAAGAAAAACACAAAACATAAAATCAGATGGCAGCTAGGATCAGAGAGACTCGGAACACAGATCAAGGTTAGTGAAGGATCCTTATCTCCCAGACTGCTAAACCATGAGGATGAGAAATCTTGCATTTTGGAAGTGTGAATCCTGTGTAAGAGACTCTGATCTTTATCCACTTAACATGCAGAGACAATGTATATTGTTCACATTAATTTAATTGCAACACAATTCTTAGGTTCAGTTGCATTGACTGCTGATGCTAATAAATGAAGAAAAAGCATGACTAATTTTATGACATGAAAAGATGCATCAAACCCTTTTTTTAGTTGTGTGCACGAGCACGCATGCGTGTGCACAAACACACTTGAAGTGTACCTGTTCTGCAATCAAACAAGATATTTTATTTTTTGCAGAAGATAATCTATGTGTAGATCAATTGCTTTGAAAATATAAAGATACTGTTAACAACAAGTGGTTTCCCAAATTGTATGAATGCATATGTATATATAAACAGGAGGGAGATATTTGTCACCTTGCTAAGTATAGTTGCTATATCTCCCAGCATCTTTCACCTTTGACTACACTAGCTGGAGTTGCTGACGGTTGTAGTTTAGCAACTTCTGAAGGGCCATAAGTTCTCCCACTCCTGATACAAGCAGAATAAAATGGGAACTCTGATTACTGTTCCAAATTCACTTCCCTAGCAGCTCCAAGGAGATAATTTGAATGCTCTTGATGACGTAGAAGTAGAGGGTATGAGTTTAATCCTACTTGTTGTATATTCCTTGAAAAGAGTGATGAGAAACATAGCTGATGTTTTTATGCCACTTAAACGATAATGTGGTGACACTTCCAAGAATTATTGTCCCACCTCTGGGAACAGTCAAGTCTTATGTAAAAGTGGCTTGGAGGAAAAACACAAGGACTAAGTTCTCTCATTGTCCCCTGGGTATTTTTGTCTTTTTGGAACACAAGGTACTTCAAAAATTCTAGGGAATTGTTCAGAGTGGGTCTTGTACTTAAAGATAAAGGTAAAGCTTTCCCCTGTCCAGTCATGTCTGACTCTAGGGGGTGGTGCTCATCTCTGTTTTTTAGGGAGCCGGCGTTATCTGAAGACATTTCCGTGATCATGTGGCCAGTATCACTATATGCTAAGGCATACAGAGCACTTTTTCCTTCCCACCGAACTGGTATCTATTTATCTACTCACATTTGCATGCTTTTGAACTGCTAGATGGGCAAAAGTTGAAGCAAGAACGGGAGCTCACCCCATCCCACGACACTCGGATCTCGAACACGAACTGTCAGGTTTCTAGCTGATAAGCTCAGTTTAACCACTGAGCCATTGTGCCCCCTTTGGTACTTTTTTACCTTATTTATTTCATATCTACCCTTTATAACCTTGTGGGAAAAGTAGGAGCTGGAGCTTTCTACTACCACATTGGGGTGATAAGACCTATCAGATTTCTTACAGAAGACAGGATTAACTTGACCTCTATGGGAAAAATATGCTACTTTTGATTTTTTTTTTCTAGTTAAGATTTATGCTATTGGCTCAATTTAAAGTTACAGTTTATCCAATATAGCCATTCTGCCTGTGAGTAAATAGCAAAATTGAGGCTTTTCATCATCCGTTTACAAAGGGAATGAAATGTATAACTTAGTTTTGCTTAATAGCCACACAATAAAACATTATTCTGAGTTTTCACTCAATGTTTGATTTCATTATTTTACCCTACCCTTCTTCAGAAGAGCACTAATTGATGTCTATGGGGACTCCCTTGTTGCTGGAGTCTTTTGAGATAAATTAAATGTGGTGCAAACTTGGTTTTCCTGCTCTTTCTGTGCTTGCTAAAGCCCTCTTGAATTATATTGGGAAGTACCAAATTCTTATATTTGAAGAAGCACAAGTGCTATAGATCCAACTTTTCTATATTCCCCTTGTGGTCTTCCAAGCAGAGGGTGAGTTTACAGCAAAGGTTAGACCTGGTAATAGTATCTATTTTTCTTGGTAATGTTTTGGAAGATGTTTTTCATTGTCTTTTTCCAAGATGTTTTCAGTCAAGCCAAGAGCTCTGGAATTCCAACCTGCTTCCCATCCATGTATTAACCAGATCTGATTCTACTTAATTTCTTTTTTTTTTTTAAATAATAGTTTTATTGGTTTCTGATTCTACTTATCTTCCGAGATCCGTCCAGATTGCTATGGCTCCACTATCTGCTGAAGCAAGTTTGGGCTCTGAGTTTATTGAAATTGTAGGGTTAGTCTGGTAAGTAAAAAAAGAAAACCAGGAGTCTGATAGCAAGTTTTCTAACAAATTTTGTTAAAAGGCAATACATTTTGGTGAACTGCAGCTTGCTTCACCACTTGCACAGAATGACTAGATTGATGTAGAATTTGTGGATTTGAGCGTGGTATGGGAATTCTGGGAGCTGAAGTCCTTAAAGTTGCTGAGGTTGGGAAACATTGCTTTACGTTAACATGATCAGATAATTTAGGTCAGGGGTGTCCAACTTTAGCAATTTTAAGGCTTGTGGACTTCAACTTGCATGCTGGCTGAGGAATTCTGGGAATCGACAAGCCTTGAAGTTGCCAAACTAGACACCCCTAATTTAGGTGCTTTCAGAAGGTAAACATTCCTGAGAGTTTTGAGAGCCATGTGGTTCAATGGTTGAGGTATTGGACAAGTTGAAGGATGACTAATATCTAGTCCATCCTAATCCCAGAAGCTCATTGGGTGATTATGAGCCTGTTGCTTGCTCTCAACCCAATCTACATCGCAGTATTTCTGTTATGGGGGAATAATAAGTGAGAGTAATACGTACATCATCTTGAGTTCCTGTACAATACAAGATAAAAAACAAACTAGTTCAGGCAGTGAATAAGTTCAAACTTAAGTGAACCTTTGGTCAGAATATTCTGTCCTTGTAATAACAATTTAGAGAATCAGGGATCTAATCACATGGAAACCCTTTCATAGAGCAGGGATTGTTAGCACAGAGCATTTGTAGACCCCCAAATAAAATTCAAATTAGCTTCATCTCATGTGAAAAAATCAGAATAGCACCAGGTGAACGATGAGAAAGTTTGCTAGTGATATTACTGAAATCTCATCCAACTTTGCACTTTATGCTCAGAAAATTGGTATGCTTTATTCGTTACAGTACCTAGATATTTGCAGCCTAAAAAGATAGGTTGATGATAGGCAATATAAGTATATATAACTAGAAGATGTTAATAAATACAATTTTGGAGAATTTAATGCTTGGAAAAAAATTCATGATCCCTGTATTAATACTCTCCATTGCACAACCAAAATGATTAAAGTAGGTTAATATATCAATTTTTTTAAAAACTCAGGAATATAAACTCGATCAAAACTTTAAAGACAAATAGGCTGACAATAAATTATGAACACTCTCCTTTTCTAGGCATGTGTAATAATATAATATAATAATAATAACATCAATAACAATAATAAAGTTGGAAGGGACCTTAGAGGTCATCTAGTCCAACCCCCTGCTCAGGCAGGAAACCCTATACCATTTCAGACAAATGGCTGTCCAGTCTCTTCTTAAAAACTTCCAGTGTTGGAGCATTCACAGCTTCTGGAGGCAGGTTGGGTATGCACATTCCATGTTCCCATGATAAACTGGTTATTTGCTCAGTTTTCAAACTTTCTGCAATACTAAACAAACCACTTCAGCTTGGTAACTTTAAGATATGTGGATTTCAACTCCCAAAATTCCTCCAGCTAGCCAAGCAATGAACTAATAATACATGTTGGCTTTAGAAAACATGGTTGGGTAAAATGTGCTTGCCTAGTTTGCAGTTCAGTATCATGTAAACAGGTTTAAGTGTAATTGTAGATAGTCCTAAAGGAACCAAGCAGACA
Source organism: Protobothrops mucrosquamatus (assembly GCF_001527695.2). NCBI lineage: Eukaryota > Metazoa > Chordata > Lepidosauria > Squamata > Viperidae > Protobothrops > Protobothrops mucrosquamatus. Next base: position 580,465 of record NW_015386142.1, read on the forward strand.
CCAGTGTTTGTTTGGGCCCTTTCAGATGTGATGTGGCTGGAAGAAAAGGCCGTCTTTGGATAGGTGCTAAATAATTTATATTTGCATCTTAAGCCACTAGATGGCATCCAAATAACTTTTTTCCTGTTCTCAATGCAGGCATAGGAAGAATTTGGTTCTCTGGAGTAGGAAAGGCTGCAGAATTTTGAAAGAAAAAAGAGATTTTAGCTTAAAACGTAAATATAAGCCAGAAATATTGTTTGCACAACTCTTTTAATCAGGATGGTTAATACCATTGGCCACATTTGTACAACATTCTGAAGCTATTTAATTTTAAGTGTGATTCACAACAGACTTGGGGGCAATTTCATCATGTATATGGTTTAAGCTGCCTATAGCTCACTAGGAAAATGATCTTGGCGGCCATAGTTGATTCAGTGAGGCTGTTGGCCTACATGTGAAAAAAAGCAAATGCTATTGTAATGGTCAGTAGGAAAGGAGGCAAAAAATTATTATCATCAGCTGTTTGTTTTGAGACACAATATTATCATTTTATTGGAATGCAATGTTCTTCTAAATACTAGTTTCAGAAGACCCATGAAGGGGAGACTGTCTCAATATCTCCCTCATTAGCATCTGCAAAACAAAATGGCCTCCAACAGATAATCACATACTGAAGTATTCAAGTATTCAGTATAATATACACCAGGGGTAAGCAACCTTGGCTCTTTTATGACTCGTGGACTTCAACTCCCAGAATTCCTGAGCCAGCATGGCTGGCTCAGGAATTCTAGGAGTTGAAGTCCACGAGTCATAAAAAAGCCAAGGTTGCCTACTCTTGACATACACAGTCACATCTCTACAGTCAGTCCTACATTCTTAGATCTTCAATGGGTTCTTTTACATGTCCTTTCTTAACATCAACTGCTAATTCTGCCTTTGCCGTTGTAGAAACTAGAATGCCTGCTGCTAATCCTCAGATCATCTCCTTCCTTTGTTACATTTTAGAAGGGGGCATAACAGATTTATTTTGGCTCAGCATTCTAAAGTTTGTTTTAAATAAAATTCTGTTTAATTATAGACCTAATCAAACTTTTAAGTAGAATACCATCAAACATTGACATCTCAAGTTTTCTTTCAGATATTTTGTGCCAATCTATGCAGTTGCAAACATGTGGCATAGTCTTGATGCTAAAGCTAATTAATGGAGAAATTAAAAATATGACTTCAGTGTCTTTGTAAATTGAAAGGAATCTCTACTTTTTATGTAGGTGCTTATATGCATCCATATATGCATTCTGGATCCTGGATATTGGGGAGAAGAGCTGAGAATAGATAGGAGGGTAAGGTGATAACTATATGGTCTTTTTATACCACCTTTCTCCTCCATGTCTGTTCCTTTATAAATTGTTCTTCTGGTGCTCACAATTCTCACACGGGTATTGATAGAAAAATCTTCATCAGGGTCCAGTCCAAGCTGGGAATAAACAAACTGGAGACTGCTTTAGAAAGAAGGTTGAAGAGGAGAGCCAAACAGAAAGATGGCTCTGGAAAAAAACCTGACCACATGTAGCAGAGAGTGGTGGGCTTTTATACCTTCTGGGGCTCTTGAGGTTGTTTCCCGTTCCTGTTTGAGGCTTTGTATTTCCTGTGTCATGTACTTTGACCTGAGTCTGAGTGTGCCCCTTTGCATTGGTGGGTTAATTCTGTTATGTCTCCCATCTTAGAGTTTGGGTGGGGTATGTAGATTTTAAGGGTCGTTGTCTTCCTAATTTCTTCAGTTTCTAGCTGGAAGGCTCCAATCTTTCTGAAAGGATTATTGAATTTGCATTTCTAAAAGCTGGTCTCTGCCTAGTTTCTGCTTGGGGGAGAGGGGCTGGGGCTGATTTCTGGTTGTTGTTTTTTTAAGATCTTCTCCATTATTCCTTTGGGGAAATATATTCTGCCTTTTTTATATTTCCCAAAATATTTCTTTCTCTGGATTCTTCCCACAGTACAATCTTATGTATTGACATGTTCTAATTTTCATCTCATCCAAATCCCATAGAAGGTTAAACGTTTGGTACGAAAGGAAAGAACAAGAGTTGTTTCAGTCTTAAAATGAACTAAGATGGTTTTCTGTGGAGGTATGACGTTTGTAAGAACTTCTGTAACTTGACCTAGTTATGTTTTCTTCAGCTAAGAATAGGCCATTCTAGGCGTCTTGCCACATGCCAGGATTGGCAACCATTTAAGAGAACAAAATCCCATGCATTTTGCAGGAGGGAGGAGATGGGATATTACTTAAACAGTTCTGTAAGTAATCTCCCTTACTCCTATTTCAGGTTTCAGATATTGACAAGAAAAGTAATTAATTAAAATGCCTGCCTAAAGATAGTCCTGCAAAAGCCCTCTGTTGAAGCTGTCTTCCCTGATGTGACTCCCATATGGCTGCGAGCTATATGTGAATTATGCAACTGCAGATCATGCGAACATGTCACCTTCTCTGGCATCTGTCTTCCGAGTGAATGGTAAAGTTTGATCTATCTTTTTAAATCTTGGCCTGCAGTAGCACATTTCCACATCTGTGACGTGCATATTTTCATATTTGCTCTCTGCAGTGCTTCTAAAACATCAGAAATTATAGGGGAAAAGCTGGTATTAAAAATCCTTTTCCTAAGGATTTTTCTACTGAATATTTTGGAAATTGAATAGTGCTGGGGTGTGAATAGTCAGGCGTGGGGGTTTGCAACGCAGGCACTTCCTATGTAGCCTCGAGCGTCTGAGATTACACAAGATGATAGGAGCTTCAGAAGTTCCATCTGTGATGGTAACATGAGAAAGGGTGCAAAGCTGTTTTTATAGCCATTAAGTAGATATGTAGCCACTTTGCATTATCCATTAGTTTTAGCTGCAAATGTACAAATGGCATTGTGTGGCACTGGGCAGCCTTGCCTGTTACTCAACAGGAAATAAGAAAGGACAGTACTGGAGTCCAAATCAACAGTCTGCAGTGGGCTAGCAGCTGTCAAACAATGAAAGGAAAATCTCTGTAGGACAGCTAGATTTTCCAGTGAGAAAACTCAGATGGCAACCATAGAGCACTGCACCAGTGCTCTCCTTGTTATATATATATATTTTTAAAGAAACAGTATTATATTTAATATTAACTGAGAGAGTCACAAAGACAGCCAGTCTACTCTGAGCTATGATTCTGGTAGAGAACAAATGGTCACCTGTCACCTCTCTAGAGCAGGGGTGTCAAACTTAATTTCATTGAGGGCCGCATCAGCATTGCAGTTGCCCTCTGGGGGGGGGCGGGTGTGTGTGGCCAGGGTGGGTGCGGCCTACTGGATGGGCGTGGATGGAGTGGGTGTGGCCTACTGGGTGGGCGTGGCCAGCTCTACATCATTCATGTCAAGGGTGCCTGTGGGGGCCTGGGCAGGAGTGGGACAGATCTGAAGGTCTCTGGCAGAAAGGGGTGGGACCAGGGCAGAGCTCATTTATTTATTAATTTATTTTATTTATTTATTTTTATTTTATTTTTATTTATATTTGAATTTATATCCCGCCCTTCTCCCATAGGACTCAGGGCGGCTGACAATCTATTTAAAATACATACAAAACAATACAAATTTAAAATTAATTAAAAAGAATATTAAATATTTGTCGAATTTAAAATATAATTAAAACCCCCCTAAAAATTACCCTAGGCCAGTCCTGCAAGCTGGAATAACCAAGTCTTGAGGGCGCGGCGAAAGGAAGGGAGATCAGGGATAAC
>NW_015386142.1:586399-591057 GCF_001527695.2 Protobothrops mucrosquamatus
GACTGGCCTTGGCCTCAGAGAGGACTCCCCTAGTTCCTCCCGGGCCAACCCCGAACCCCCTAAAAATTTGGAAAAACACCCCTCTAAGAAGACCCGTAGTCTTTTTCTTCTTAGATCCCTCTGTGCTGAGTGCCACCTCTCTGGGTTCCAGATCCCTTCATCGAGGCCGGCCCTTAGAATGAATTTGGGCCATACCTGCCCTTCTCCTTGCGGACTCATCAAGCCGGATATGTGAAGTAGGCGAGGGCCACTTACTGGCCACTTCCAGGCGATGGTGCATTTCTTCACAAAGGATGACACCTCCCCAGCATGTACCCAGGGGGCAGGGCCGACGCGGCAGGGGCTGGTTCCTCGCTGTTTCCAGACAGCCTTGCGGAGCTAAGACTGAATGCATTTCAGCATAGATGGCCACCACAAAATTGTATATTGGCTCCCAGCTGGCCTGGGCCAGGGCCAAGGCAGCAGGGGCCGTTCCCTCACTGTTTCCAGGATGGCTTCGCGTGCCACATGAAACCACTTTGCGGGCTGCATCCAACCCCCAGGCCTTGTGTTTGACATGTCTGCTCTAGAGCCTCCCTTGTACCTTCATCAACTGCTTGGATGAGCCCTTGTAGTTTTCTTGTCAAGATTTCAGAAATAGTTTGCCATTGCCTTCTTCTTCCTAGGGCTGAAAAGGAGTTATTGGCCCAAGGTCATCAGCTGGTTTTGTGCCTAAGGCAGGACTAGAATTCCCAATTTCCTGGTTTCTAACCTGTTCCTTTAACCATTACACCAAATGGCTCTCTACCAAACATTTTAGGTAGCAACAATTAATGATAGCATTGCCTTGTTGGCTCTTCATTCTTTTATTTAGAAGTTTGGGAATATCATATTGGGAATGATTTAAATGACCTGGGAATATGTCATTGGCTGCTTTTCAGGAGTTTCTCCTGATTTCCTCTGTTCTTGGGATGGGGGAGTCATCAAGTTGAAGCCCACCCCAAAACTCCTCTTTTTCCTGAAACTTTGCCCCACTCAGTTCCCTCTCTTTAATCAGGAACAGGAAGTTTTCTCTGGTCTAAAAATAGTACAAGGTGTTTTATTACCTTTTTATACTCAGAGATTGCCTGGCTAATGCTTTGCTAGTATGTTTGCAACAAAAGCAGTTGTAATGGCTGGGTTTGCATGACTTCGTTCAGCTCAGCATTTAAAATCCTAGAAATCCAGTTATTTCTAGGTTGCCAGTTAAGGCTTATAGCCTAACAAATTGATACTTATTGACTTGTCTTTTATTAACATATTTATAGCTCAATGTCTTTTAAAAATGTCAAGAGGATTTACAATAAAATTAAACAGAAAATTAAAACAATTAGCATCATTGTTTGTTGTCATATTGCACTCATCTCTAGTTCTTAAATGGTTTAAACGAGAAACCCTGCAAGTGTTCATGTTTAGCCTGGAGTCAAAAACCAGGTCAAATATTTACGTCTTAGCTCAACTTCCATGCAACACCACCTGTTGAACAGGATTAATGATGTTTCAGATGTCTAACAGAGCTGCTTGATTTTCACTGAAGGTTCTGCTTGTGTTAAACTGACATTAACAGAGCAGAGACATACAACTCTTATCTGTGACCCAAACATTTGTTGCCTCAAGTTACCATTCTTTCTTTTGTGAACTGGAACAAAAGATTAACTCAGAAGCATTGCTAAATATGGGTTCATTTTTTTGCCCCTTTTATCATGTGCTGGTAATTTGCAATTGTTCTGCCCCACCCCCAATTTTGGTTTATTTCAAAACTTATTTTACTGTAAGTAAATGAGGAAAATTGGGTGTTGAGTATGACAACTCCATGGAAGGATTAGCTTTCAATTTTTTCCATGGTCAAATTATATTCTTAAATATTGTATAAAGGGCAAAATTTAGAATTGGACAAATGGAAAAAATACAGTCCTATACACTGAACTATTGTAAATGTTCTCCACAGAAGTTGCTAACAAAAACATGAGTTGATCATGTAGCAACCAGGACTGGCATTGACGAGTGGAACTTCAAAGATAGATTACTTTACTGCAGTGTTTTCCACCCTTAGCCACTTGAAGACGTGTGGACTTCAAGTGCCAGAATTCTCCAGTAAGCCTAGCTTAGCCTAGTGACAAAGGTTGTGAAACACTACTTACTACAGTGCCTCTGTACATTATATGGCTTGTAGCCTGGCAGCGCCAGAGGTGGAAATAATGACCCTTTTCACTTTTGCTGTTCCTACCCTGTACCTTGTCTTCTTCAAATATGTCTGAGATTGAGAGAGGAGCCAGGAGACAAGGCCCTGAATCCTAAGGGAACTTAAGCATATTTACAAAAATCTCCTGTACTCTTTATAGTCCCCTGAACATCCCAAACAAACTTGTCTGTGGCTTTGAAGAAGAGCTGAGAAGAGACAATAAATGAAAGTTTTCTTCTTTAAACAACTTTGAGACATTCGTAATATGAAATTCTCGTTTATTGTCTTCTTGAAATCCAAGAGATGTGATCCAGGTTTAAGTTTCCATTTATTCTCTCTACTAGAGAACCATCGGAATTTTAATTCTATGAGAAGGATGCTATGGAATAACGAACAAATGATTATTATTTCATGAAGTTACAATTTCCACAATCTTTAGAAACTAGAACAGCTGAAGTGATAACACTTGATTGGATGATAAGTAATGCACGTGATTTGTTTGTACATTTTAATTCAAATCTATACTCTTTGATCAAATAATATTAGTAGATTCACAAACAATTATTAAAGAGTTACCAACTAAATGTAATGGGAATTACTCCCAAATAAAGATGTAGAACTCTGCAATAAAAATGATTCTTGAGTCTCTCTCATGTGTTCTTCCACCCATATTTAGAATCAATTCATAAGTGTATATATTTTTAGGGAATACCGTATTGGCACATTAATAATGGATATTTGGAATTAGCACACAAGAAGGGAAGCTGAGACCGTATGAGCTGTAGTGTTCTTCACAATGCATGAGATAAGGAAAGAGAAAAAGGATAAATGAGAACAGAAGTCAAAAAGTAGGGTTGGGCATAGGAAATGTGGAAGGACACAGTGCTGGGAAGAGATTAGGGCACAGAATGGTTGCATAATAGACTGTAATCAGATATTGTTATTTCAGTTAATACTGGGATAATAGCTGCTATGATGTGCCATAAATAAATAGGCATTGAATATTTTCAGCCTTGGTATCCTACTCTAGGTATGCTCAAAGATTAATACCTCTCACACCATGTGCTAGTTTGAAACATTTGAGGAGAAAAAGCCTACTGCTCTACAGCTTAAGAGTGGTGGCAGCTGATTATTCCAGGGGGATCTGCAAGAAGTCTGATGGATAGCAGATAAATACAGCAGAAAGAATGATTGGAGAGAGCAACATTAAAGTTAGAAGCTTAACGTTTGAAAGAAAGTACTCTTGTGTGAAAGAAAGATATTTAACCATTTCTCATTCTAGCACTACTTGTAAAAAATCAGAAAAATGATGTTACAGGGAAAATGCATCCTGTCATCATCTATTTCTTTATTCAGGCCAATATTTTATCATTGCAGACCACGTTAATAGATTGGAAAATAAAATATATTGACTGTTCCAGAGTCTTCTCAGAGTCTGATGATCACCTGTCTTAATGTTAATCTATTTACCCTCTTGAAAAGGAATGGTGGTATGGAAGAATATATTAGTTGTCTTGTGGAGGTAGAGAACAAAATGTCTGATTATGAACCGAGACAGATGCCTGATTCATGCTATAAATATCTACTGCTGTCCTCACCTTGAAAAGATGACATGATAATAGCCATTTGGCTATGTTGGAAAAGTTTGGAAAGTTTAGGATATTTGTTGGAATCCAAGCTCAGCTATTCCCTCATGTGGAGTCAATTATATTATGGCAAGAATTAGGAGGTCTGTACTAATGTGAACACAATGTATGGTAGTTATACTTGGGCAAACAAGCCCCACAAAGTTGCTATGATTGGAATGCATAGATAGTTGCCTAATATACCTATTTCATTATTATTGGCTGAGTGCTGATAATGCTACACTACTGATATACACCCCAGAGATTCTATGTTTGGAGAAGCTGAGAGCTGAGAGATTGGAGGCTGGACCCAGGAGGATGCAGTTGGGAAGAAGAGAACATTTTATATTTGTTACATAGTAGAGTAATTCTAGCAAGAATGGGAGAAAGATGCTTTGATTTGCAGGCTTTCTAGACGCATTGGGTGGGTTTCTGAGTGAGAAGAAATGCTGGTAGGTGGGTTAGACCTATCCAGACTGGTAATTCCCATGTTGATAAGACAGGTGTTACTCTGATAATAGTAATAATAATAATAATAATAATAATAATAATAATAATAATAATAATAATAATAATAATAATAATAGTAAAGTTGGAAGGGACCTTGAAGGTCATCTAGTCCAACCCCCTGCTCAGCAGGAAACCCTATACCATTTCGGACAAATGGCTGTCCAGTCTCTTCTTAAAAACTTCCAGTGTTGGAGCATTCACCGCTTCTGGAGGCAGGTTGTTCCACTGGTTAATTGTTCTCACTGTCAGGAAGTTTCTCCTTAGTTCTAGATTGCTTCTCTCCTTGATTAGTTTCCACCCGTTGCTTCTTGTCCTGCCTTCAG
>NW_015386142.1:591293-648602 GCF_001527695.2 Protobothrops mucrosquamatus
CTGTATCTTAAGCCTGTCTTCTGGAGTGTTGGCTATTCCTGCCAGCTTGGTGTCGTCTGCAAATTTGATGAGTTCCCCATCTATCCCCTCATCCAAATCGTTGATGAAGATGTTGAAGAGCACTGGGCCCAGAACAGAGCCTTGGGGCACCCCACTACACACTTCCCTCCATGTAGATGTGGTTCCATTGAGGACCACAAAGGAGAAAGACAGTTGGACTGTTTACATGCTGGCTTTGAAGAGACTTCTTACCATACCGGTAGTCTGTTTTGTGAAGGAATGCATATACTGGGAGATTCATCCACTGAGGTAAAAAGAAAAAATAGCGTTGTTTGATGCTCCTGGTGCATCTGTGAAGTCACTGCTCCTGTGTCTGCCTGCTCTTAATGATACAAGTCATTATACCTCAAAGTGGTTTCATAAACACTTTCAGAATAGAGTAAAACAGCCCATCAAAAAACTAGTATCAGGAACAACTGATTTCAGGGAAAGATCCTCACTGAAAAATCAGTTTTAAAAGGAGCTTTAACCATGTCAATGGTAGGTACCTATGTGCCACAGAAAGGAAGTCATTCCACAGGGCAGGTATTACCAGAAAGAAGGCCCACTTTTGCATTTCTGTTAAGTTGTAGCATAGAGAAGAATTCCTTTGAAAAATGAAGGTCCCTAGGAGATTCATGTAATGAGGATCTTTTTCAAGATAAACTCAACTCTAAGAAACATTGTGGAGTCTTGTTCCTTAGAGCAAGAAAAATCTCTTGTTCCAAAAGGTTTTGTCTACCAGTGGATAAATTTGCACAGCCAGGTTCTGAAAACTTCCATTAAACAATGACTCTGTTACATGATGATTGCAGATATGTCATGTAGAATGCATTCAGAGATGTCCTTGTTGTGATTTCGAAACTCACTTGCAGGCAAAAACATTTGGTGGGCAAAAAAGGAGGAAGTGCTGATATTCCCAATGAAGAAATTTGGTATTTCTCATCTTACAACCATTTGTTTAGCAACCTTTCAAAGTTACAATGGCACTGAAAAAAGTGATTTACAACCAATCCTTGTACTTATGACTCTTGCAACATCCCCACATTCACATGATAACAATTTGGATCCTTGGCAACCAGAATGTATTTACAATGGTTGCAGGCAAAGTCAATGGAGGATGCTGGATTTGCCTAACAACTATGTGGTTCACGTAAATATTGCAGTGATTCACTTACTTTGCAGTGGCAGAAATTGTAAAACTGGGTGTGAATGCTTAATAATTGTCTTCTTTAGCAATGGAAATTCTGGTCCCAGTTGTGATCGTAAGTCAAGGACTACCTTACTTTTATTCTTGAAGTCTGTGCCTTGGAGACTCTCAGATGATGGTGATGATATATTGAATGAGAACCCCAATTTTAACACCTGTGATATTCTACATAAATTAATAAATGGATGATAGAGCTTAAGAGAGCATGCATATTTTTACAGAACTGGCAAATGTGTGAATGTTGTTGCTAATAGGCAGCTAGTGGCCCAAATAAAATAATATTACGATGCAGAAAAGCTGCTGCAGGAGAGAGCTGATCTCTCTCCCCTCTCCTTTGCTCTAAATATGTCTTGTCTGAATTTGAAATCTCAGTTCTTTTGCCTGTTTATCCCCTGAAAGTTCACTGTTGACACTATTTCCAGGTATTTTGAAAGCTGCAGCAGAACAGCCCTGCAGTAACTTAGCAACTACAATATTTCTGCAAATGCCTTGGGTATATACTGAAAGAAAAATATGCCATCTGCTCACATGGCTCTCGTTTTGGCTATGGCAACATGATCTGACAAAGAGTAATCAGTGGTGAAGAAGTGGGAAACACAGCTGTGACTTCTGACACAGGGTTGTTGGTATTTCTCTACTTGTACCCTACAAGGCAGAGGATTAGGAAAATCTCAGCTCTTGATCACACATTGGCTAATATAAAGCAGCACCCCTTAGCACTATCTTTGACATCACCAACAAAATATGGTACAGAAAATAAACCTAACAAAATGGCAGTCACACCCTTTTCCTCCCTGTCCTTTGCACATGACCAGGGTTAAACCCAGCTCTTCTCTTTGCCTAATCCCATCAGACTCAAATTGACCCTTCCTGCCCAAACAACCCCCTGCAATCCCATCAAACCAAAGAATAGAAACTTCCTACAAGCTCACAGCCCAGCCCAAAGTCAGCTCTAACAAAATGGCAACTTCAAAAAATGCTACCTGTTCCATCGTCCCTCATTTGATGATTTCAAAGCTCCATTTCTTTCATAATGAACTTCCTTAGCTTTGCTGTCTTCCTGAAAGGGCCATTTTGCCTAATAATTAGAAATAACCTAAGGCAGGGGTCCCCAACCCCTGGGGCCACAGACCAGTAGCAGACTGTGGCCTGTTAGGAACCAAGTTGCACAGCTGGAAGTGAGTGGCAGACGAGTGAGGAAGCTTAATCTGAATTTGCAGCCGGTCCCCAGCGGTAGCATCACCCACTCAGGTCCGCCTCAGATTTTTCAGGCATTAAATTCTCATAAGAGTGTGAACTCTACTGTAAACCGGGCATATGAAGGTTTTAGGTTGTACATTCCTCCTCCCCCTCCCCTGTCTGTGGAAAAATTGTCTTCCACAAAATCGGTCCCTGGTGCCAAAAAGGTTGGGGACCGCTGACCTAAGGATCTGCCTTCTTCCCCAAACTGGCCAGCAAATCAGACCCCTGGAATTTCCTGCCTTGTACCCCTCAACTTCTATACACATCTGTATTTTCCCACTGTTTGGGGTCCCTCTTTACTTGTAAAACAGGCACCTAATGGTTCTTCTCTTCAGTATTATGCTCTTTCTTCAGACTGAATCCATGACAAGAATCCATGCCTATCTCAAGATACTTGCCTCTTCCTGTTGCTTCCAGTGCTGTCTGGAAGACACATTTAGGATCAAGGCTAAATGGTTCAAACTGTACTGTACATAACATGCAATATCAAATACTAACTGCATCCAGGATAGCTAAGTCTCCAGGCTTTCTCTAATCTCATGCATTTATCATCGCATCTTAGCCAACTTGCATTTCTTTAAATAAGGAGCATAACTGTAAAAGCTTGTTTTTTTTATACAAAGAGTCTCTAGTTATTTGCTAAATTTATTTGCCACCTATCACACCATGGGGCTATTCTAGGCAGCTTACAATAATAAAAAGGAGTGTAAACAGAACGAAAGTTAAATAGTAGAACAACAAAGTACATAATATTGGCTATAAAACACATGTACATCTGCGCCTGTAATTTTACATATGCCCCAAGTCTCTTTAAAAATTGCCCACCAGATAGTCATTTTTAACATGACAGTAGGGAAAAATTACAAAATTCTTGGGGAGTTATCACATTAATTATTTATCATAGCTAAAAGTCCAGATGCAATGTCTATAGCACAAAATGGCTTGTCTGCTATGTGCAAACAGCACAGTCTTAATCCTATGCAGCAAGGCTAGAAAACAATTCCTTCCATATATTTATATAAAATAAATAATACTAAATTCTGGGGTAGGGAGATAATTGAATCAGTGTAGCCATGTGCTTTTGAAGGACTGTGGTTTTCTAAATGAGATAGGACAGGAAGCCAAGTGATGCCCATGGACACTGATTTCCATCAAGCTGTATATATATTCAGTATATATAGATTGATGTTATCTCTCAAATGCTATCTCCATTCTTCTTGGGAAGGTCACTCCCAAGGTCAGGCTATTTAGCTGAGCAGATGGTGGGTAACGAAACATCTGCAAGAAAACCACCAAGCTCAGAGAGCACCAAGGACTTCTCAGTTCAACTCCGAGCTATAAATATTCCCTTCTATTGGTAATCAAATCTTTTTCAGCAGTCTCCCTTATCACTGTGCTTCAATCTCTATTGTATGATGCTTATCAATACAAAAAGAGAAATCAGAGCCAGGGGCATCTATGGGGAGAGTCAAGTAAAAGTGTTTCCAAGTGCCCCATAGGCACTCAAACTCTTTTTACATGAATGGAGACCTGACAAAGACTGGAAGCTCCGCATGGCTGCCAGTGGGGCACTTGAGAAACAGATTGTTTTGCTCCATTTCTCAGCATGCATATGCATGCAGACGGAGCTTCCAGTTTCCCCAAGGTCTCTGTCCTGGTGAAAATTGTTCCGGCAGTGGCAAAAAGGAGTTGGGGACAGGAGCAAACACCGCAAGAGTTCCAGCTCCCATTCCCTGCAAAAGAGGATCAATGCCTGAACTCACATGATATTATGGGCACCCAAGAGCTTCCATCGACTCTCCTCTCCCTAAAAGGCAGAAACTGCGGCAGAGAAAAGATGGATCATTTCAAGGTAAGTGAGTCCAGCTCAGCAGGAAGGAAGGGGGAAGCATGAGGTATCTTAGTGGGTCGGGGAGGCCTTGGGGGCCTATTCCATCACTAGGCCCCCCCCATGGTCTTCCCACCCTGAGATACCTCATGTGCACTTAACGAGCCGTCTGTGTCTTAATGAGCAAGGGAGTGGTCTTGTTAGAGGTACGAGATTCACTCTACGAGTTTTCGAATTACGAGTGGAATGGACTGTACTGGTTTTACGAGAGGACTACCTGTACTGGTTTTAGTGATGTGACACATATTTGATCACCAGGAAAGAGACATTAAATGGGACTTTATTCAATTTGATTCTGCCATGGGTAGAATTTGATCTAAGGGATATTTTTTCACAAATTACTGGGAGATAACAATGAGACTAAGGATGTTCTCAGAAGCATCAGTACAATCAGAATGTATGCTCTGATACATTCAGTAGATACATACAAAATTAAACAATTCTCACCTGTCATTCAATAAAACTTCAGCTGGAAACCAATTGTGCACAGTGCTGGTTATAACATCATAGGAACAAACCAACCACCTTTCCTTCAGATTAATTTTGCAGCATTACAAAACATACTTTAAAAGCAATAGACAACCAATGAGCACTTAATTTCAATAAATATATGTGGGCTAATTCAAAAGAGGAAAGTAGGAAGTAGAAAGCTTCTCAGAATCTCCCAGTTTTCCCTTGTTCTAATCATTGTTACCCAGCCTATGTTTCTACTGACTCTGTTATTAGTATGCCTTGTCTTCATCTGAGATAAAACCCTGTAAATGGAGCCTATGAATTCTCTCAAGGTAAATGCATGAGCTGCTTCTGTCCAGGTTTTAAATAGTTCACGTGTCTTTCTCATGGCCTTCCCATACTTGCTAAATAGAAAGCAGCCTGATGAAAAGTTTCCAAAAATGCCATAGCAATAATGCCTCAGAAATGTTTCCCTGAAGGTGTTACTTGGACAATGAATATGATTATAATGTGACAGAACAATTTATCTGCTGCAGCCTCCTTCACTCTTCTTCCACAGTTATTCGAAAAGGTGCCGTGAAGATTAAGTTCATAGAAACAAAAAAATTGTAAACTTGGAAGGGATCCTAAAATCTCCTAGTCCAGTGATGGCGAACCTATGGCACGGGTGCCAAAGGTGGCACTCGGAGGCCTCTCTGTGGGCACATGTGCCATTGCCCCAGCCTTGCCTCCCCCTGCGACCCCCCTCCTCACCAGCAGCCCCCCTGGAGGAGTCGCCCCTGAGCGTGGCCCATGTGGAGCAGTGCAACCAAGGACATGGCAGCCAGGCAGCGTAGACAAGACTCTGCCCTCATCCCCCATTGCGCACAGTTGATGCTGTGGGACGTGGGCAGAGGGCGTGGCTGCCATGGCGCTGCTGGGCTGCCTGGACAATCTGCAGCAGGCCTTGGGGGCAGTGAGTGGCCCTGCAGGAAGGTGGGCTGGGGGTGGGGCAGGGGGTGGAGCAGGGGGCGGGGCCAGTTTTTGGGCACTCGGTCTCTAAAAGGTTCGCCATCACTGACCTAGTCCAACCTTCAGCATTGTGCTGGAAAGAATCCATGAGAGGTAGCTGTCCAGCCCTTTCTTAAAAACCTCAAGAAAAGGAGAATGCAGACCCTCTATACCAGTGTTTGTCAACCTCAGCAACAATAAGATGTGTGGACTTCAACTCCCAGAATTTAATGGTATTTCTTTGCTCAGCATAACCTAAAAAGATTGTTGTGGGAATAACATTGCAAAAAATATTCCCAATCAAGAGAAAACTGGAAAATGCCACCTTTCCAGCTGCACAGTCTGAACTTTTTACTATGTCCCTGGTTACCAAAAGATTGTCCACTTCATAACATTATGAGCAATTGCATTGCAATCACATAAGATTACTAGTAAGGCCAGTGTGATCCTTGAGGAGTGGTCTAAAATGAAATTGACACATGTATGGTGAGGATAAATATAGACTGGTGTCTTAAATTACGCTATAAACATGAGAAAGGAATTTAAGCCAGATTTTTTTTAAAGGTTAGAGGATTTAAACTGATTTTAGAAACAATAATAATTTGCAAAGACTTTGATAATGTAGCAAAAGTATATAATTCTCCCAAGAATCTGGGGTATCTAAGCTTTGTTTTGAAGAAACTTTGGTAGCCATTGGTAAGCAGATCCTACCAAGACCTGGAATCCCCAAAGGTTCCATGTCGTCAAGCAAATATATGACTTTGTTTCTTGGTGTTGGATAGCAAGGCCAAGTTACTATATCTGTAATAGTGGTTGGGCTTGAAATTTCAAATGTGAGTTTATTACAAACATGCAGAAAGTTTGCAAATATGCATAGAAAGCATAATGACCACAGCTACTAGACCTGGAGGGCAAAAATCTGGAGAAGTGCTAGATGGTAGCAAAGAGATGCCAAACACTCTTGAATGCTTTGTTACCATCAAATGAATGTGTGGGGTTCTAAACCCAGAATTGTTAGCTCTGCACTGCATTCCAAAACAGGGTAGGGGCTCTGAAAAATATAAGAATACTATATACAATTTAATTTACTATACACTATTTTTTTCAACTAGCATTAAATGATGCAGACTTCATGTATTACATTATATAAAGGAATTAATAAAAAGGAATATCAATAATTCCCTTTGAAACTTAATTTCTGCAGAGTAACTTTGGATAGTGAGATGGGCAGCATATTAACAAATAAAAAACAAATAAATACAATCTTGCTTTTTCTTCTGCATGTCTCTTCTTTCTCAACCAGGAAAAATTGCTAACTAGGGTAAGATGAATAGGTGGCTTGTAGTAGAACAAGTGGCAGGAAGGTGAGGAGTTAGCATCCTCAGCCTCCCCATTTACATATTAAACCACACCCTCATGCCATGCTGGACATAGTAGATCATGGGGCAATTCCTCATTTGAATATAGCAACAGCAATAGCATTGAGGCTTACATACAGCCCCATAGTGTTTTATAGCACTCTTGTTTGTTTACAATGAAGAAGCATTATTTGCTTATTGCCCCCAACAATCTGGATCCTCCTTTTACTGACTTTGGAAGGATGAAAGGCTGAGTCAACCTTGAGCCTCATCAGTACTGAACTCCAGGCTGTGGACAGTTAGTCCACAATACTGCATTCTAAGCACTGGGCCACCAGGGTTCCCATACAAACCTTCTAGCATTTATAATATTACCTAGTTGGGTAATGAAATGTCTGCAAGAAAACAACCAGCTCAGAGAGCACCAAGGACTCCAAACTATTTAACTTTGGCACTGAAACA
The DNA here is from genome assembly GCF_001527695.2 of Protobothrops mucrosquamatus. Lineage (NCBI taxonomy): Eukaryota > Metazoa > Chordata > Lepidosauria > Squamata > Viperidae > Protobothrops > Protobothrops mucrosquamatus. The sequence continues at coordinate 598,936 of NW_015386142.1, forward strand.
CAGGATAAAATAATCTTGTTACGTACATTGATGACCTTTCAGTTATATTTATCCTTAATATTTTTGTTCTCCTTCTAGGCTTTCCATTAATGCTTAGTTGGCCAGAGTGGGAATTAGATGCCCTATTGTCTTGATTTAACATGGCTCTCCTTCAATGTGTATTTTCATTTCATCTTATGTAAGCTTTCGCTCTATCCAACATTGATTTAGTGTTTCTGGCAGGTTTTTATCTCTCAGCACAACACACCTCAGAACTGTTGCCAACAGAAACTAGAATAGCCACCTGCTCTTTTTTTGGATGAAGGATCAAAAGATATCCGTATGGTATGAGATTTAGCAAATAGGGTGGCTGTTTCAAATACTCATGTAATAGCAACAGTAATTAATACATCCCATATTTCAAAAAGCACAGATACTTTCTTAACATTATTAAGTTGTTATCAAAGTAATGGATGAAACCATTCTATTTGAAATTGGTTTGAACCCCCCAGGTTTTGAAAATTCCATGTTGCACTTTACAGGATTTTTCTGAGGTACACTTTTGATATTTCAATTCAGTTTCTACACAATTCCCAATTCCAGAAGAGAATACTTTTTTATAGACAGTCAGTCATCCAATTTTATTTGCCTTCCCTGGGAAGACTAATATGTAGGCATGTCCACATGGGAAAAAGGAGTAGAATGCAGAGTTCTAGCCTGCCCCATTGAACAACTTTCTGCAACATCATTCTTTACATTCTACATTCTTTATGTTTTACAAAGTACTGAAGAAACGGCAGCCAGTATACATATGGATTCCTCTACAGAATGGAAACCTCATTGACACAGAGCTACTAGTCAAGTGGAAAAACTTGTTTCTGGTTTCACCAAAGATGCAGAGATGAGAACCAGCTAGGAAAGTGACATTGGTGTGGAATAAGAAGGTCCCAGATATATTCTAAGTCAGTATCCAGATTAGCTGGAAGAGAGGTTATCCAACACATTCTTTCTTAACCATGATGATACTCAATGACAAAATGTGCATCATGTCATGATGTGAATGCTACTCCTTTGAGTGTTGCAACATTGTATGTAAGTATTGAAGAGGTGTAATTTGAGTAGCAATGACATGATACACATTTTTCCACATTCCTACCCCCATGTGGATGCTTGTTGGAATAGCCACCCAACAAGCTCCTTGCACTTATTTTGGTATCCTGCAGAGCCCCCTCTGATTCAGAAGATAAAAGTTAGTGCCTCTTCTTTTGGTACACAGTCTAATGAACATGTAGTACATAATCCCCCCACAAACCCCCCCCAAAAAACCCACACCACCTTTCAGGAAAGATAGCAGAAAATCTTGGCCCAACCACATCAGGACTTGGTCCTTCTCAGTTTACTTCATTTCTCCAATTCCTTACCCAAAAGTAGCTGTCGGGATTTTTAAAGTTACTCTTTCAGGATTTCACACCATTTTCAATAAGTGGTCTAACTGTAAGGTACTTGATGCTCTCTAAGCTTGATTGCTTTCTTGCAGATGTTTCATTATCCAACTCAGTAACATCATCAGTGCTCAATGGCCTAACTCGAGATGACAGATTTGATAGCCATCATCTCCTCTTTTATGAACAGTCTCTTGAAAACCCCTTCTTCTGCATGGAACTCTGCACATATTGGTAGCCAGAGAGGTTCATGAGAAGTTCAATTGTACTTGATGTACAACGTTGTCAGCTTTCAAATGTGAAAAAGGAACGTTCATGTTAAATTAAAAACAGAAGCACCGTTTTCTTGTCTTTCTGCTTGTACAAATACCGTGAGATGGCTTACAACAATGAAACAAAATACTAAACATAAACTCAATACAGATAAAATCAATTAAGAATTTAGAGCTTGCCAAAATTGCTAATGGGATCCCATCAGGAGTCTTGTTATTAGGAATTTAACACCAAAGGCACTATATTTACAAATGAATTTATATTCCAATAAACTTCTTGAGAAAGTGAATTAGGAGATGAAAGCATAGGGTAAACTTACGAATAACTAAGTCCATATGATTGAAAATTGGAATTTCTTAGTCTTCAGTTTATAACAGTTTAGCTAGTTACTTCATCTTGTAACACAAAGAAGGTTTTGGCACCTGCTGTTCTTTCTTGGACTCAACCTATAGGAATATGAGAAGCGAAGAGATTACTCTAATAAGAATGTGGGACAGGACTGGAACAGGTGGCTGCACTTGTCAAATAATCTGCACAGAACTTGGAATTTGGAAGCTCATTTGTCAAAAGAGTAAGACTTTTTGAGCCTAAATAATATTGAGAATTCCAGGGAATTACCCGTTTTTCTTTTTCTTTGCATTGCAGACCACTATACATTTTGTATATTTTGAAGCAGAATCAACTTTCTGAAAAAAATATATAATTCAGAATTCTTGGGCATTCTTACAACCAATTCAGATCAGGATCTGAAAATATGTAAATCTAAACCTATTCTTTCCTTCCTACCCCCAATACCTAAATAACCTCAACTGAATTCTGCTCATCAGCTTAACCCCACTTAAATAGGAAGCCTGTGACATCATGCTTCTGTTGCCAATGCTCTCCTCCCTCAGACTACTTTAGTTCCAGCAGAAGAATTCTCGCCCAGACAGCACTGGACGATGAGAAGAAGCTGAGAAGCTCCAGTCATTACACTCTGGGGCTCCGTCCATCTTCTGCAGGTAGAGCAACAGATGCATTTGATATGCGTAGATCTTATTTCTTCTTCAAAGAAAAAAAGAAAACTAACATTCCAAAGTGGGGAAAAAACTGAGGTTTAAAATTATAGGAACTTCTAACTTTTCCCTTGTTTTTGTGTAGCCAGAAAACTTTTAATGATGTATAGTATTGACTTTCTTTGCTTCTTATTATGGTACCATTACTAATTGTTGGACATAATGCTTGATAATAAGGACACAGGTTTATCCTTATGCACATATTTGGAATGGAGGTTCAGGGAAGCTGAATCGATCAGGACCGCCGGTTGGGTCTGAAGGGACAGGGTCGCTAGGATTCTAATATTGCAGGGTTGCGCAGAGTTACCTTTCACAGAATTAGCTTAACATAGAAGCTGAATAATAACCTGAATGTCTGAGGAACCTGAATGCAATCTCAGCTTGTTGGTGAACCAATTCAGGAGCTTTAGGCAAGCTACCATTTCTCAAACCAAGACTTTTATAGAACAGGGAACATTAGTTGGTGTTATATCGATGAAGATCCTCAGACATCCAGGTAGAGTTAGAGGGAAACCAACTAACTTGCTCAGACTGAAGAAGCTACTTGGGTGAGCAGCGAAAAAAGTTTCAAACCAACAAGAAAAGAAGTCCAGTTGCCACGACTCAACTTCCAAACATTAGTTAGTGATGTTCCTTGTAAGAATCTTAAGCATTACTATGGAAATTAGACCTTTCAAATGTTTATTATGTTTACAGCTTTGTGCTTTGTTATATTGCTCCCCACTTAATAGTACTAACATAAAAATCCTATTATAACATTTTGTCATGTTAACCTATACCTGGGAGATACCCTGTCTGTGTATCCTTTCCTGGATCAGTCCCTGTGAAATCAGTATAGGGATCCTGAGATATAGTCTCATTTATGGATCATGTAGAAAGTTTGAAAATGTAATTATGTAACTCAAGCTCAAGACCACCAAACAAAATGAAAGTATTTGATGCTCAGATCATTTTGCAAGATGGTCCTGTAGCCTCTTAATATTTTTTAGTTCCCAAAATGAATGGACTAAACTACTATTAGGGCAAGAAAGTATGGAAAAAGAATTGCAGAATATCTAACAAGTTTCTCTTAAACCTGTTTTTCTGAATGTGGCACTAAGAATTCCTTGCTTCTTGCAGATATAGAGCTATAGTACATAAATGCAAAAAAATAATAAATAACTTGTGGTCTTCAAACATCAGAAAAACTCCAGGTCAAGAATGCTATTTACAGGGTATTAATCAGGGAGAATAAAAATGGTTAGTGAATCTTGAATAATAGCTATACTATTTTTGAGAATTGTTTTTTTATCTGTCTTTATATGGCCTAGAGCATATCTCAAAATGAACAAAGGAGAGGGAGAGAGAAAGAATATAAAATTCTTTTTTAACTACATGAAAGATTGCAACTTTTCCAAACAATGGCCATTGACAGTTCTTTCCAAGATAGATTTCTAACCCAAATTTATGAAGGGAATCAAAAGAGAGAATGCAATCATTGCACCAATTTACATCCAATCAAGAAATCTATATGAACGATGGCATGAAATTTAATGCTTTCTATTTCGCCTTGATTAAAGTCCTTTGCAGACACTTCTATGCATATCAAATATTCACTGTCCTACACAAGGTTTAGTAGTATGTGCTGCAAATTTGGACAAAAACTATAAAAGGCAATGTCACCGTTCGATCATCTAGTGTTTAACTACATCTTAAAGCAAAATCGACATGTAATAAGATGATAAAATCAGCACTTATAGGATATCTGTAGGCGAACCAACAAGGATTCTCTAATTTAAAGACTAGCTTGTTGCAAGACTGCTGGCTTTTTCTAATATTAATTTCTATATTAACTGAGCAGATTTCTTTAGACCAAGATGAGACCAAGATGCTTGGAAAACCCCCAATATGCATGGAATTCTCTTACATCAGGAGGGTGGTGGGATTATTATCCATTTCATTCTTTATTCTATGAGGGGTCACAACAGCAATTTGATCAAAGTAGGGGAGGATCAGAATTACTTTTTTTTCATTTGGGAGTTATGGATATATTTTGGTTCATGTCAACAGTGCAGTGGGTGGAGGCATCGTCTTTGAAGACCATTTTTCCTTCCCAGTTGTCCTTCCTTAGAAAGGAAGGAAGGAAGGAAGGAAGGAAGGAAGGAAGGAAGGAAGGAAGGAAGGAAGGAAGGAAGGAAGGAAGGAAGGGAGTCCTGCCAATACCTAGCAAGACCTAGGAGTCCTAGCCATGACATTGCCAATGTTCTGAAAGTTGTAGTTCTGACTCCTTTGGAGGATATCAGATAGGGGAAGATGGCTTTAACATTTCAGGTGCAGGACCTTCACAGCTTTGATACTTATTCTAAGAAATTAACTTTAGATATGTAAATCTCCAGTTGAACTGCCGCAGCATCTGCATGTTCATTAACATTTGTGGTCAAGATTGTTAGTCATAAATCCAAACCTAGATTTATACTATTGCTAAGAAAAATGACTTTGGGATGAAAATCTTTTTTTGTCTTATGAAATGCCTGCTTATCACTTTGTAGGCTTTTAAAAGTAGCGCTATGTTTGCTTAAGGATACGTTCCATTTAAGTGCAATGAGACTTATTCTTAGGCAAGCGAGTATTAGGTTGCAGCCCAATACTTCCAGTAGATACTTATACATGCTTGCTCAAAAATAAGGCCCTTTGAATTCAAGCAGTTATGAACTGTAGTCTTATTAGAAACATCTTGTTAGTTTCCTTGGAGGGACACCTTCAATAATATATGCTCTCATTCTCTCCAATTTAATTAATCGGAGTGTCTGCAACTTCCACATTTGAGCAGAAAAAAATGGCCAGATCTCAGTAAATCTTAAATCTCGTGAAAGTTTTGCATTCCCATGCAGCTGTTGTGATGCACTGAAGTCATATGTAATTTTGGTGTTCTCAAGAGATCACATGAGATTTTGGGGTTGAGATTGATGGGGAAGGATTTGCACAGGAAAAGGATGATGCAATAGTTAAGACTTCTGTGCAGAAGTGAGATCCTCCTTCTACAAAACCATACATAGTTTTATTATAAAGCTCATTTGGCTCAATGGAAGAAAGGCTATTATATTTTCAAATATAGTTGCCCCACAGTTTGGTGATGGATTATATTTTCATTTTGTATGGACCTCGCACTGTCTAATACAGGATTCACATCCTTGAAAAAAAAAACCTGGCCTTACAGAAAGGTGATGAAGGAAAGAAATGTTTATCTTCAGATTTCTCTCTCCTCTCTTACAATAAAGAATAAAATTCAGTCAATAACTGCTCAGTGTCTCTAGGTGTTCAGCTTTAGTATCCTTATTGTCAGTATCTTTATCTGAATTACTGTTTTTGATTGCTGTTTTGTGTTCTGTTATGCTTGTATATTGGTTTTATTATATTCTATTTGTGTGCACAACTTTATTTGGATTTTTTACCCCTCCACTGCCCTGGAGTCCTCTAGATAAAGGGTGACTAAGAAATATTTTTAATTACTCCAGTGCAAACCATTTATAGCCCTGACCATGCATACAGATGGATTAAATGTCTAGGTAATTTCATCTTGGCAGTCTCTATACAGGGTTCATTTGTTCAGATCAGATCCTATCACAATACATTTGATACGACAACTTTTTTAATCACCCTGTATATCATAGAGGCATCATATTGACTAGGAAATCTGAGAGTCAAAATCCATTAATACAATGGGCAACAGGTTGGAGATGGTAGCAGAGGCGTAGCGTGGGGGGTGCAGGGCCCGGGCGCACCGGGCGCAACATCTGGGGGGGCGCGCTCGCACTCGCAGCTCTCTGCCCCTGCCTGGCTCACTCACTCTCTCTGCAGTGCTGGCTGTGCGAATCCGATCCGAGCCGCCGGGTCGCCGCCCACTGTGGAGGGGGGGCGCAAATTACTTGCTTTGCCCCGGGTGCTGACAACCCACGCTACGCCACTGGATGGTAGGTCCAAATATATGGAGAGATACTCGCAATTTTCTGCCATAGGTCAGAATTAACATAATAACAGAATGACAGAGTTGGAAGGGACCTTGGAGATCTTCTAGTTCAACCCTCTGCTCAGACAGGAAACCTTATGCTATTCCAGACAAAAGGTTGTCTAATCTCTTTTTAAAAACCTCCAGTGTTGGCACACTTATAATTTCTGGAGACAAGTCATTCCACTGTTAATTGTTCTAACTGTCAGGAAATTTCTCTTTAGTTCTAGGTTGGTTCTCTCCTTGTTTAATTTCCACCCATTGCTTCTTGTCTTGCCTTCAGGTGCTTTGGAGAATAGGTTGCCCCCCTCTTCTTTGTGCTGTCTTCTCTATTTTCCAAAATGTTTCAGGAAAAATTGCAATTATTGCCTAGATGAATAGACAGTAACACTTTGCTACCATATCAACAAAGTATTTAAAGGTGATACATTGTGGATCTTAAGTATGTTAAACTTTTGAGTTACAGTATCGTCCCATTACCTGATAAACCACTGTCTTTTCATTTGACAAATATTTACATGCAGTTGGAATCCATTTTGTTCTAAAAAAAAATCAAAATTGAGGAAATATGTGGCATGGGATTATAACATGCCTTGTCATCTTTCTAATCTCAAGGAAGAGGCAGGACAAGTTTTCATGCCTTCTATATGGTTCACTTGATTTCTTGTTTGAAATTTCACCAATTTAATGTAATGTCACTCCTTTCAAAAGCACTCCAGTAGTGCAATAAGATAATATGAAATGAGATTGACATCCATGTTGTTTTCTTGGCAACAATACAGAAATGATTTTCAAACACTTCAGTCTATTAGATTTTCTGCTGGTCTCTCATTCATTAGATTTGGCACTGCCTTGCTGTTTGAAGTTAGCCAAGGTCAATTAGGTACTTCAATTTAATTATGTTTTTATGAAATTTTTGAAAAAGGAGAAAAGAGGCAAGGAAGAACAGTTAAACACTAAACAAATAGAGAATTTACAGGTATCATGAAATTGGGTAAGCACATTCAACATTTCATAGGTTTAAAGAAATATACTGCATTGCAAAAATTGCACATAATTAATTACAATCTAAGCCATATGTAAATATCAAACATAATCAGCACCATATAAATCTAACAATGAGATTAGGAGTCACAGAATTTCCATCCAAAGAGCTGAAGATCTATTCTCATTTATTGTAGCTTATCACTGAAGATACAAGAATAGTAAGATTTTATGTTAAGAGAAATCCAACTTTCATATGAGGCACACCTCCATTATAGAATTATTATTCTAAAATGGATTAGGTATTGCAAGCTGCTTTGAAGCAATAGTAAAAGTCAATGGTCAAACTGATATTTTACAAATGATCTTGGACCAAGCCTACCAACAAAACAGGGAAAAAAAAGCCGTATTAGTGTTTGGCAATATTTGGTTTAGTCTCCCAACAGCCCAAGAAAAGAGATGCTTAAAATCTATTGCTAAACCATTTATGATATTCTTTTATTCTGAAATACTATTACTGACAACTGAAATATATTAAATATTACATAAAATATATAATATTTAATACAATTAAGTAATTAATTGTAAATGTTAAAATTTACAATTAATGTTAACATAGTTATCATTGAACAAATAATACAATGAAACAGGTGATTCTTGCCTATCTTTTCCATAATATTTTAATATTATAAAAAATTCTTGTAATTTTAGATGTGCTAGGGAGAAACCAATATCCCACCATTAATCCAAAGAATGGATCATTCTAGCTCAAGGATAGATCAAAAAGAGACTAAAATCAAGAGTAGATATGTGGATAAATCTGAAATAGGTTATCAAGGATTTTTAACTTCAACTTCTTTACAATTGTAGTCATTTTTCTTCACATTCTCAGATTATGATCGAATGAAGAAATAGAATTATAACCATCAATAGAACAAAAACTACTCAGTTTCCATCTTCAGAACAGAATTCCTAAAGTCAAGCATCTAATAAAAACATGTCTTTTACATCAGTGTTGATATTTCTAGATCTTGAATTCCAATAAAACAGACTAATAATACACATATAAAAATATACCCAAATTTCAATGATCTTCTTCCAAGCAGGATTCAAGTGGAAAGTGGGCATGTCCACATCTCAATAGAAATCACATTAAAGGTAAACTAGTTCTAGTATTTGCTTGTTGAGAACCAGTTTCATGCAGTGGTTAGGGCACCCAGCTAAACCTGGAGACTGTGAGCCAAGGAAACTGCTGGTACTTATCCAGGCAGTCGCCAAGAGCCAACAATGACTTGAAGGCATGCACACACACAGTCAGATACACCAATACACAGACACACGTACGTTCTAGTTTTTGGATAAGCAAGGCATTAACCATAATATAGTTATATCTCAAAATGCATGGAAGGAAGCCTGTACTTCCCTTTTGTTTTAATGTTGACAAGCATGTAAGCACCAGTAACTTTCTCCCAAGATACAATATGTTTACAAAACCATAAAAATAATAATAATTGCAAATCTAAATAGCATTCTCATGAAGGACCTGTTTGTTGGGGCACTTGGGTGATGTCAACAAGAAGGCTTGTGGCTTGACAGAAACTGAAGAAGGTGATAAGTTGTTAGAGATGTCTTCTGCCTTTTTTAATATCTGTTGCTTGCATAAAGGTTAGCAATAGAAATAATATTTACTTATGCTAGTTGTGTTATAAATAGGCCTGGAAAATGCTTGTGATCCTCACACATCTAGTTTTGTTGTGATCTTTCTTGTTCTTTAGGTGAGGACAAGGTCGACCACAAGGACAATTGAAACAGGAGCTTCCACATCCTGTTCATCCCACAGACAAAGTTTCTCCTTTTCGTTGATTCCTCCTGACCATGGATAGATCCACTCAAGAGCTTTTCCTCAACTTTATGATAGTCCTGATAACAGTACTCCTCATGTGGCTTCTGGTGAAGTCTTATCAAGACTGAAAGACTCATATTCCTGGAATCATGGAAGGATCTGCTTCTGGTGTAGGATAAGAATGCTGTTCCTCAGAAGTGCTTCTCTATGTGCTCCAAGTTTTAATGTAGAAAAAATGTAATGCATTTTTTTTTTAAAAATCAAAATACCTCATTTATATGTATCTAACAATTCAAATGGATCTAAGAAGGTGCACGTTAATTTCTCTTCAAAGCATGGCATAAGAGCCATGATGGTGCAGTGGTTAGAATGCAGTATGACAGGCTACTACTGCTGACTGCCAGCTGCCAGCAACTTGTCAGTTCGAGTCTCACTGGCTCAAAGTTGACTCAGCCTTCTGTCCTTCTGAGGTCGGTAAAATGAGGACCCAGATTGTTGGAGGCAATATACTGACTCTGTAAACTGCTTAGAGAGGGCTGTAAAGCTCTGTGAAGAGGTATATAAGTCTAAGTGCTATTGCTATTGCGATAAACCCTCTTTTACCAGAATTTCCTTTTGTAAATGACAGTTGCATCTTACTTAGAATCACGATAATAGCTACAAACATGACAACTCATTAATACATCAGCTTATTGTGACTTAGACACTCATAAAGTCTTCATTGTTTCAGTTTTATGTAATCAATGGAAATATGCTGCTCTACCATTGTTATCATCTGGATAAATAATAACATTTGATGCGCTTCCTGTTCTTTTTACTTGTCTTCTTGATGTTCCAAGCCTTTTCTTACAGGATAACAGAATATTATTGTATTGCAAGAACACTAAACTCAGATCTTTAATATTGTTGTATGCATTCTAATTCAGCATTCAATATATAAAAGTAGGAATTGGGCAAGACACCAATTTTACTGAAACACCTAGATCAGGAATGGAGCAAGACACAGAGTTTTGATAGGACAACAGGTTGAAACATGAATCTTGAATGCCTGGAGGTACCATGAATCCGGGGCCTTCAACCATACAGATCCTTTATCAGTGAGCTATGTCACTTTTCCCCCAAAACATAAATACATAAACATAAAAACCTTGCATTTGTGGAGTTCCAAAATAGGATCTGGACAAGGATCTTACAAAGGCAGAAGAAGGTTTAATATGGTTTAATATGGCTAAACCCATATACTGTATACTGTATAAAAGGTTAAATTCCCTGTAAACCTTTTTCTAGACTACACTAGAAATAGTCTACTCATTTCTCCTGTTGTCCAGAAATGGACTTCATCTTTTAAAACCTTGTTTAATGAAACATAAAACAAATATGATGAGTACTATTAATCCTCAAATCCTCACCATTTTCTTGCTTTTGTCACATTGGATATTGTAGTTTTTAAGTCTTGAGGAGTCTCATCCAAAGCTTTCAGGTCTGGTCTTCGGGCTGTCCAATTGCAGGTCACTAATTCCACTTCCGCCCCTACTGTTAGTGGACCCATTGTATCAGATCTTCTTGCACTCTCCCAGGCTTCTTGTTGCATATATGTTGCCAAGCATTAATGCATACCACACCTTCCATTCCAGCAAGGTAACCTTAGAAGTTGGTCAATGAAATTGACTTATGCTGAAAGAGATATTATACACAGCCTTGACATTTAGCATCTTCAGTCAAAAGAAGCACCAACTGTTTCACTAATTTGTACATTTCTATTCCACTTCATGGCTAGCTGCTAACCAATAGAAACACCAAACAGAGAACAAGTAATCTATATTTTTTTAAAAACTGTGAATTTCCTGCCATTGGATACATAGGTATCTCAGTTTTACATACCATGCCTCTCCTGGTATCCTCCTTGAGTATGTGTGTCATCACATATTCTCAGATCTCCACCCCAGTTTAAAAATATTTTCCCCCTCTTGGGAATATACATATGAAACCAATGCTTTAGCGCAGTGATGGCGAACCTTTTAGAGACCAAGTGCCCAAACTGCAACCCAAAACCCACTTATGCATCATCGAGTGCCGGGTGGGTGTGGCCCATTGGGTGGGTGTGGCCCATTGGGTGGGCATGGCCCATTGGGTGGGCGTGGCTGCGGTAGTAACAGCAGACTGGGTGGGACTAAAAAGTTCAATCAATGAATTCCAACTTTGCAAGATCTTTTTTCCCCCCGCGAGAAGTTGAAATTGACTGATTGAACCTTTTTTTTTTTGCACACGGCAGTGGAGGCCTAAAGCGAAAAGGTTTTATAAAACCCAGCCTTAGGTTAACTTTAGTATGTTTTGCAGAGCCATTCAGCCCAGGGCAGGGATATAAGCCAGCCAACTCTTTCTCCATAGCTTCAAATATTTTTATCTTCAGGAATTTGTTTTCTTTTTTTAACTGTGCTAAATGAACAGTTTTCATGTGTTTCTTGCAAAACAGCAAAAAAACAAAAAACAAAAACAAAAACCCAAACAAACCAGAATTAGGCCATGCAAATAGATTTTCAGCATGTTTGTGCTGATAACATCTTGATGGTTCCCATACCATTAAGTTTCTCCATGAGTTTCAAGATCTTTCAGCCACAAAGTTTTTTCAGTTTTGCAATGCAGGGCAGGCATTATGTAAGTTAACTTTCTTCTTACCTTGTGAGCCGAAAACCTTGTGAGGAACGGAACTACTTGAGCACTATGGGTTATAGCAAAAGATCAAGATGCTATTTGGAAAAAAATTAACTTGGATATCCCTAAAAACATTACATAAATTATGACTTTTCTGCCTTAGAGGTCTTATTTATTCTACATGTCAGTCCAGTCCTTTGAATCCGTCTTTCAATGCTTAGCATCAATTATGCTATTTATATTGATGTTTGAACCACTCTACTACCACTTAAATCCTAAGGATACAAAAGGTTGTGGTTTAACAAGTGCTCTAACAACTCGCTAGTGCCTGGCAACCGTATCCTATAAGAGGGTGTTTCCAGACATTTAATCCTTAACAGAGGATCATCTGGGATCATCTCCCTGTATCAGACTCTATTCCAGTTGGACTAAAGACCCTCAAGAGACAAGTTTGGGTGTTTCAGAAGAATCAATCTTCATCTCACTGATTTTTGCCCCTAGTTTTAAAAAATGGCAATGGAAAATGTGGCAGGAAGATTTATTTATTTGATCCACTGCACTCAAGAGAATATAGGTCCGCTATACCACATACGAGCTACTAAAATGGGACAAGCATTAGATGGAAGGACAAAATAGAAAACTCTCTTTGCTGTCTTTCAAAGGTGATCCTTTTGCCTTTATGAATTTCCTACACACTCTGAAATGAGCCACATTAAAGTGGGTTCCCCAAATTTGGGGGTGGTTTTAAAATCAGCTGAATCTGGATTCTACCATATCATTAGGAAAGAAATTATACACCATTTCTCCTTAGTGAACAGAATTGATTAAGATGGTATCATTCTTCTTTCAAATCCTTCTCTTGGAAATACCTGAGCAGCAACACTTAACACTGCTGCATTTTAAATAACGAGCCCCACACACTTTTCCTGTTTGGAATGATGTCATTTATTCATATAATCCACAAATAATTAGGCAATACCTCAAATTCAATCTTGCTATGTAAGCAATTTCATAACCTACCCTATAACAGTCAGAAGGTAAAAAAAAAATCATGGTACTATGAAATACCATGGTAAATACAACTGAGTGTAGATTATCCAGGGTGTCAAAGGGAAGTGACAACAACCAAAATGGATTTGTTCCTCTGAAATTCCACTTTTTTTTTTTAAAGAATATTTGCATGAGCTTCATGGAAAAGGTAATGCATCTACCAGTCATTTCAGCACAATTTTATGAGAATGTTCTATACAGAATGTGCCTATTTCTTTCCTTAAATCCCTTTAATTGCTTAATAACCAGTTATGTTTACTCCTTTCACGCCTCTTTGTTAATTCCTTTCAGCTAGGAACAAAGCTGATAATCCAAGTCCAAAATTCAGTAATTGAAAAATGAAGAAAATATAGCTTTGTCCCCTTAAAGCAACCAAAAACACACTCGCACACAATCAAATTGCATTCAGACATGCAGAAATACAACCAGTGAATTCTGCATTTTCAAAGTTTAGCTGAATACTGGGACCATAACCCAGTATAAACTATTAATGAGATAAACCTCCTCTGTTCCTCCTCTCCAAAAGAATACTTTTTTATAATCATGGAGGCTGGAGATGAGAAGAACATCTAATGAGAAGAACAGTCCAGCACGTATGAAGGTAACCAAGTTATATAATGTTGCTGGAGACTTGCTTACATCCATGAATTCTTGTCAATTTAATTCATTCCCTCAAATTCATTCAAACTCCCTGCCATCATAGCCTCATTATAAATTCTTTATGTATGATAAAATTATTCACACATTTTTATTACAAATCTTACTATTGTTTTTTTTTCATGAAGCATGCATGTCTGCATGAGGGAGAAATCGTTACATTTAATGTATTTTGTCAAGTTTAGGCTTTATAAATGATATTCAAAAGCATGAGACCAGTTTAATGCTAGCATTTTTCAGTTCCCTTCACTTCAGTGCCATTGAGTTAAACAGGACTGAAAAAGTTAACTTACAACTGGATCGTGCCCAGTTTTTAAAGAAAACAGTTATCATAAAACAAAATGAATACGTTAAAAAGTTCTCACAGTACAAGTTTCCAACTAAACTATTCTGTGTATATAAACAACAACAACAAAAATATTCCCCACCCAGCTACAGAAATATAGTTCTTCAATTAAATGAAATATGCAGTAGCAAAGGGAAGAGATAAGAACCTAAAAAGTGTTTTCCAATCATGGCAGCTTTCAGATGTGTGGACTCCAACTCCCAGAATTCCCCAGGCAGCAAGGGCTGGCTGGGGAATTCTGGGAGTTGGAGTCCGCGCATTTGAAAGCTGCCAAAGTTGAGAAACATTGGCCTAAAGGAAGGGAAAGAAACACAGGACATCAATTCAAAATGTTTTAACACTGCAAAATATTGCAATATGAGCTCTCTTTGACAGTGACCAAACTCTCCATCGCAGCTGTGGGAGGCGGTTCCTGAAAGAGAGCGCGAGAAATGAATACTGCATCAAGAAGCAGGCATGCACTTGCCATGATCATTCAATACATCAGCAATTTATCTCTAGATGGTGGCGTAACACAAGAACCAGGCAGTGTTTCCAAATCAAACCATGGGGATGGCTACAGGTTGATTAAGCTTTCCGAGGCAGCAAAGTGAGGGCATAACGCCATATTCGGATTCTGCAGCTGCCTGATAATCCGTTTGTGGAATTTCTCTCGCACCCGGTTGAACTCCATTATGTCCAGGGGATCCTCTTCAATCCAGAATTTATGAAATTCATGCATCAAGTAGCCTACGGGGACAAAAAGTCAAAGGATTTGAATTCAAACGAATTGGGTTTTCCTTCGATGCACGAACGGTTTTACTATTCCTCTTCTTCATGTAACCTAATCCAAATGTCATTTAATGCTATGACTTTCTTTGGCAATAGTATGGATGTGGGATAATATGAACCGCACGGAGAGAAGGAGGTGCTGCTGAAGGCAGGACAGCCCAGATGGGTTCTCATAAATCTCTTCCATCGTGCATGCAAGACAGGTGAAAAGGACTAGTTTGGAAAAAGCCATGTGTTACTTTTTTTTAAAGCAGACAGAATTAGAGACGTTTTAATGTTGCAGTATTTTAGTGCAGGCAATTATTTTTTCACCTTTTCCAAGTGCCCTTTCTTTTTAATCAAAGGTATTTTGCTTCATCCCAAGAAAAATGTTTTTTCTTATCGTTCTTATTATCAGTATCTCTTCAAAAGGCCTTGTGTTGCTTCTTCAGTGCAATCTTTCTAGGTAAGAACAAAACCAAAACTAAACGGCTAAGTTACCTGTTTTAACCATCATTTTAAACTGTGCATATGAACACTGCAATTGCACTAACCTTTAATCCAAGCATATAAACTTGGAAAAGTGAAGTATAAGCTTGTGGCTGGAATGGTGGTACAGCAAAAGCTCAGAAGGTACAAAGATAATTTAGAAAATTAGTTCCTGGTAAAATGAGGCTAGAAAAAAAACCAAAGCCTTTCCCCCCACCCTCAAAGTATGTTTGCAAAGATATTCCCCAGCTTTACCCAAACAGCATTTAAAAAAACAAAAGCCTCCAAACTTGAGACTAGCAACGTTATCCTCTCAAATGATTTTTCTAGCAGAATCTATATCGAACTAGCAATGTAGGAAGCTTTCAAAAGCAAAGCAGAAGAACCATCTGTTGAGTAAACTATATTAAATTGAGGTTATGGGTGGAAAATGTACATCTGTAGTCAATGGAGAATTGTTGTACATGGGAATTTTCAGTTCAGATATTGCAGCCATTTCTAACAGGGAAAAATATATATGTGAATGCCAAACCAAAAGTTCTTCCAAGAGATCAAGGGGTACCAAAATATATGATATATATCGGTGTTTCTCAACCTTGGTAACTTGAAGATGTTTGAACTTCAACTTCCAGAATTCCCCAGCCAGCACTGACATTGACAGACACTGATACTCACTCACTCACTCTCTCTCTCACATACGTACACACATTTTTTGACTGGTTTATTTATAATTAACTATAAGTATTCCTTGACTTATGATCCATCGCTTAGTGACTATTTGAAGTACTGTCAGATCCCGAAAAATCTACTTACAACCCAGATTCAAAGTTCTGATAGCCAGCCCCCCTCTCAGAACCCTTAAACCCTTCTTTCCCTTAATCCCCTTTTCCCTTTTCGGGTTCTGCCATTCTATGGGGGGGAGGGGGCATATGGGCTTTCTGCAGTGTATTTCCTTTGCTTTGTTCTTTCTCTTTGAAATGTCCCATCCCTTTCTTGGGGTGAGAAAGGAATGTACCTCCACCCCTCTGCCTTATCTTCGGGTGGAGGGAAGACGGTGCGAAGAGACCTGACTGTTCTGTTCCAGCCTACATCTGTCCTTGTTGCGTCACAAGAACAACCCCTCTTTAACAGTAGGCTGGAAAAACCAACCTCTTTTTATTTCAAAAACAGTCCTGATACGTTTTACTCCAAAACAAAAACACAAAATACTTTCCCAACAGATAATTGGTTACAAAAGCAAACAGAGCAGGAGTTAAACAAGAAATTCACCGGTAAAACAAACAGACCATGATCCCTGGAAGTTCTTTACAAACGGTTGCCTTCAGCAACCAGCACCGCCCACACCTTCCCTTTTTATAAAGCAGTCCCAAGGCGTGGCTTCTCAATGCCTTCTCCTCCTCCCCTGGAGTTGTCGTATTGACTGCTGCTGACCTGCTCTAGTTGATTGCCTGCGTCTACGAGCCTCAACAATGTCTACCAGCTGTGAATCCTTCAAGTCTGACTCATCCTGCCTACACAGCTGAGTTTCATCCGGAACACGATTGGAGGGGCCAGGCTCTTCATTAGATTGTGAGTCTTGTAACTCATCAGAGCCTCCCTTCGACTCTGATGGCTCTCCAAACGCCTCCTCCTCCTCCTCTGATTCCCCGGACTCAGCTGTTGGGAACACAAGCTGGCATGGAATCACGACACTGACAACCTTGGGAGCGGCACCTTATCTGTTTGTTCCCACAACAATTTGACACCTTTGGATTGGCTCTATTTGAACGGACCAGATGGACAGTTGGCGTGGGGTTTTGGTTTCCTACTTTGAACCCTCAGATCGTGCCTTACTTTCCTGTAGTCAGCACCCCCAATAAAAGTTCCTGTTGAAATGCTGCACGTTTCAAGAGTTCTGCTTTCTTGGGAGGTTTAGCTAAGGCAGATCCTTATACCCCCACATGGTCACATGACCATATTTTGGGTGCTTAGCAATTGGCCCGTATTTGCAGCCTTAGGCAGTGTCCTGAACTCCAGTGACAATATTTATTACTTTTTGCTGGTGTTTACTTTTGATTTCTGGAAAAAAGCCTCCCAGAGTCATTAATTAAGTTCGGAGGCTACAGCAATTGAATGAATGAATGAATGAATGAATGAAGAATAGCCCAGAATGAGCTATGGATTTGTATGACAACAGAAACATTCATTTAAATGACCATGGCATTTGCTTAATAATTGCTGCAACAAAGGGTTGTAAAATCAGGCTCAGTCATATATGGTGACCTGCTTAATGACCATCATGACTTGCAGATTCAATTATGGTCGTAAGTCAAAGACTATCTATATGCATGTTCCATTTTGAAAGTATGCATTAACCCTTTGTATTTAGCAATTTTAAATAAAAAGAAATTGGGGGAACCCAAAACTTTATTTCAGTTGTTACTGATGATGGCTAAGCTTCAAACAGGAAAATGCAATAAAAGCTGGTGGGAATGAGGGATGCAAAACTAGTCAGAATTTGACCTGATTACTGCAAAGTACATTATTTGACATTAGTCAAAATGTACCCAAGGAGACATTTTGAAAAAAGATTTGAAGTGCATGACTTCTTTCTCTTGAAACCTGGCGCGTGCTGAAACAACAGAGGAATTCTGTGATATGTTGAAATCCTGAGGTAGCCAAAGTCCAGAAAGAGTAACCAAGAAGCAGAATTAGAAGACAGAGTTAAAAATGAGTGTTTGATGGTGGTAGAAATAAAACAGCACCATCTGCTGGCCTTGGCAAATCATAACAACGTATTGTCCTGAATAATGTTAAAAATTCTCCAATGCTCACAAAGGATTTAATCATCAAAAAATACACAGAAGAGTAGAATCTGGGGGACATTTCAAAACTGTTTTCCTTTGGAGACAAGTCTACTTTAGCCAACATGGGGAAAATGTTCGTTTATTATGAGATTTTGCATAAAACAGATTGGCTTATTTTTCCTGAAACAGATCTATTACTGCCAAATACAGATCATTCTCAGAACCTAATATTAGTTTTAATATAAAGCATATATTTAGTCAATGGAATGCAACAACATTTTGTATAATTGATCCCTTGTAATTTGAAGAAAATACATAAATGCAATCATTCTCTTTTACACAGATAAATCCTCTCTCTCTCTCTCTCTCTCTCTCTCTCTCTCTCACACACACACACACACAAACACACAAATACTCACAAAATGTTTGCTGGAAATGGGCTAACGTTGGAGCTTCTGGAGCAACATTGTAGCAATGTGTCTTCAGAGCACCACTCACAAGCAGGTTGTATGCAAGTTCTGTTATGTTGATGCCAACAATAGCAAAGGAAAATCTGCAAGAAATACAGAAATGAGATTACAAAGAATAAAACTAAAGCTGAAGGAACTATTACATCTAGAAAATTCAGTCATTTCTGTTTCCAAAAAGTCATGTTAAACAGTCATGTGATCACCTTTTGCAAATTTATGACAAGCAAAGTCAATGGGAAAGCAAAATTCCCTTAACAACTTGCTACTAATTTAACAGCGGTAGTGATTTACTTAACAACTGTGGCAAAAAGGACATAAAATGGGGCAAAATTCACTTAACAACTGTCTTGCTTAGCCACAGAAATTTTGGGCTCAATTGTAGTCATAAGTCGAGGACTATCTGCATTAGAGTTGCACACTACTCTTTTAACCTGGAGGTAGTGTTTTCCTTCATTGTAAACCTCCCACAACTGTGCAGTGGGCTGAGAGTGAGCAACTAACCCAAAGTCATCTAATGAACTTCTTTTCCATGATAACCACTATAACTATTCCCCAACAGACGACAGCATAGACTAGAGCAGTGGTTCTCAACCTTTTTAATGCCGCGACCCCAACCGGTCGTAAGTCGAGGACTAAACCAGTCGTAAGTCGAGGACTAAACCGGTCATAAGTCGAGGACTACCCAACCGGTTGTAAGTCGAGGACTTTCCCTGCCTGGGAGCGCCGCGCATGCGTGGTTCCGCCCCCTGCGCCGACCGAGGCGTAGCTGGCAAGCGGCAGAGACGGAGCAGGCCGACCACCAGCTGGCCCAGCCTAAGGGAGGTAAGGCACCCGCCGGAAAAGGGGAAAAAAATGGCGGACAAAAAAAATGGCGGACAGCCTTGCTTGGCGACCCCCGTGAAATGGTCGATCGACCCCAAATGGGGTCCCGACCCACAGGTTGAGAACCACTGGACTAGAGCTTATTAAAATCAACAGCTAAGCACAGTGTTCTTACCACATCGCACATCTTGTTTCATCAATGCCTTCAAAAAATAAAAATAAAAACAAAGCAGAGGTATTTCTGAAAGATAAGAATCTCCTTCTACAATTCTATGGCAAGCAGGGTGAGCAGGGATTTAATTACAAAATTAACAGCAAACGAGAATGACTCTAATGAGATTTCTGGTTTGGAATGCTCACTTACCCAATAGCTTTATCAAACTTTTTCTTCTCCCATTCAGTCTTGCTATATTTGCTGAAAAAGTTAAATAAAAGGATGGTTTACAAATGAAAAATGTTTGCCCCCTCCCCTACAGTATGTCACCTCAATGGGAAAGCTAATCAGTCTGATAGCATTTTATTCTCCCTTTTGAGATGGGCTTTTAAACTGTTTATCTCTGAAGCCAATTTAACTTGTTTGGCTATCAGTATAACATACTTCTCCTTGTTAAAATATTTCTGAGACTGATCCCCTTGTGCCAGAGACACTGATTCTTCAGGCAGCCTAAAAAACAGAGTACACCGAGAGAGAGAGAAAAAATCTGTGTTCTATATTTCTTTCACATTTTTACAAGTCTGACTGCAGCCTAAGGCAGGTAAGACAAATCACTTGAAAAAGTAAGAGAAAATAACATTACTTATTGGAAGGAGAAAAGCAGAAAATGAATTGCCTTTATGTGGAGTTGTTTTTAAACATCTGAAAACTAGTCTACATGTGATGCCTCACATTCCTGATAATGTATTCATTTGATTTTGACAAGTGAATTCCCTAAATCTGGATGGAAAAATGGCAGTTCTCAGTATCATTAAAAATAAATAAATGGACAAATAATCCATCATCCCTTAGGTCTTCAAGCAAGATAGGTTGTGTCTCAGGAGGCTTCTTATGTGAGAAGGTTGATAAAAGAAAAAGGAGTGATTTTGAATCTATTTTCATCCCCCCCATCTTAACTTGCTTATGTACAGTATGTACAATATGTATGTGTGTACAGTATGTAATTTAATCACTTTTTCTGGATTACTGGAGGAAAGGGGGGACACTAAGATGGAGAATGGTGATTACATTAATTGCATGACAATTATTCAACACCTTCCTGGAAGAAAAAGTAACTGGGAGTGAAGAAGGAAAAGCTTGACATTGGTGAAATGGTAGAAACTACACTAAGACATTTTGGATAGTTAAGAGCAGGGCTTTTTTTTCTCATAGAACGCTCAGAATGGAGTTCCGGCACCTTTTTTGGATGAAACCTTATAGGGTAGGCAAGGTGGGTTGTATGACGTGTGTGAGTTCCGGCACCTTTTTTTTTTTTTAAAGCACTGGTTAAGAGTTAATATTAGAAGAGCTCAGCGGTGCTTCAACAGGGGGTTGGGCTACAAGGTGCCTTCCAACTCTTTTATTCTGTTTCTAGATTACTAAAATTTCAGTTAGAGGAGATGCATTATACCATTTCCTTTAACTTTTAAACACCAATAACCCCCAAGAATATTTGCAGCTCAGGATTGAACTGTGAGGTTCTTGGTGCCCTCTGAAATTGGTTATTTTCTTGCAGACATTTCATTAGCTCTGATGCTATTACCTAGTTTGGTCTCTCTCTCTCTCTCTCTCTCTCTCTCTCTCTCTCTCTCTCTCTCTCTCTCTCTCTCTCTCTCTCTCCCTCCCTCCCTCCCTCCCTCCCTCCCTCATGGATGCTTTTTATTGTAGAATTACATGCATGGTCTTTAACAATATTAACAATAGGCACCTTGGGTGCAATTCCAAAAACACACGGAGAACCACTTGAATACCATCAGCATTGACAAAATCACCATTAGTCAATTGCAAAAGCAGATTTACTTGGAACAGCTTACATCCTGGGACAATACTTTTTACATTATTAAACAAAATGGGAGTGACTCGATAGATGAACAAAAATGCCAAATCCAATCTAAACACCTCGTTGGCTACGTGACCACCACTACCATCACCAATAGTAATTAATTTATATGATGTCTGAATCCAAATGACTCTAGGAGCCAACTTCTCAGATTTTGTTTTAATTTATCCCTCTGGATCTCTTTTATGTCGGTTTCCAAATTTTAGTTCAAAGCTTATAAAATAGAAAAGGAATATATGTATATATACCTTATTTCCTCTTTAGTGATTTCCCTTGATTGTGAAAGATGAAAAAAGAAAGGAAAATAAGTAAAAAAAGTCTAAATGTGGATTAATGTTCATGATTTGTTAATGAAATAAATATGTAAAAGCAAGGCATTTTATCCCATCCTCACCCCAACCCCCAAGTAAAAGAATGCAAGAAAAATGCAAGAGCATTTTACATCAAGAATAAAATAAATAAAATAAATAAAAACTGATATTTCAAATGATTTATTAGATGCTGCTGCTAATTCCAGCTTCAAACACTACCTATATTTTGGCTGAAGAGAGTCTAAGAGAATTTGCTGAGCTGCAGGACCATCATGTTCAGCAAAGTATCTAGAAGGGAGAGAGAAAAACACACAACATGTGCCAATATTGAATGACATCATTACATCACTTCAGGTATATTTTTCAACATCTGGAACATCTGGTTATTCTTATAATGAACAGACAAACCACTGTGTGTAAGAAACTGAGACCTGTTCTTTCTGCTACACCACACATAATGGAATAAGTGAGGTACACACCTGTTAAAAATGATCTAACCTAGTAGTTCTCAACCTGTGTTCTGCAGACCCCTGGGGGCCATGATGTCATCATAGGGGGTCCGCAAAGGCTTGAAGAAATGTTATGATTTAAATCTTGAATTAAGTCTTGGGGGGTCTGTGGCCATGATCCGTGGCCACAAAAGATGTTAAGGGGTCCATGGTGAAGAAAAGGTTGAGAACCAGTCATCTAACCAAATGCATACTAGGAAATATTCTTAACTTGTCTAAAACATATACCAACTGAAGAATCAAATCATGATATATGAGCACCACAGGTGGAAAAGACAGAGATCTGATACTCCTATTAAAAACCTGCTGACATTGTAATTGTTGTATTAAACAATTTAAACCCTGTTTTCTTCCATTGTAGGCACTGTAGCGTTGATTTAAAGAAATTATCGTCTACAGGGACAGATAGTTGCAATGAACTGAATTCAGACTACCCAAGTGTTTGAAGAATAATTTTCTTGACAAAGGCTGGATATTTAAAAAAAGGAAAAAAAAAAGAAAATACAATTTGTGCTTTTAAATTCATTACGTGAAAGAAAGAAAAATATACTTACAGCAAGTTATACAACCCCAGAAGCCCCATTCCTCTAAAATCTGTTTTAGGATCATCACCTTGGAAACCAATTTCACACCACTGCTTGGAAATCCGAGCTTCCAAAGGAGAATCAGGTTTCAAGCATTTCCATAGCTTTGGAAGTAAAAGAAAATCAAAGGTCTATTGTAACACAGGGCTTGTGAGCAATGATATTTTTTTTTAAAATCCGTCCTTATTGGCTTTGCCTTTATTCTTACGCATGGTGTTGAAGGATCCTGGGGCAATGTGCCAACTAAAAATCAGCAAGGCTTTCTCCTTGACACTGCATACATTTCAAACATGGCCCCCGGGAAATCTGATTTGCTTTAATACAGAAATGGTGCAAGAATCCCGATCAGGCCTCCATAGTTATTTTCTCTAACTTGGCACAAACCTCTAGGCAAAGCTGCAAATCACAGAATGGCTGTAAACACCATTAGCCATAAAGGGATTTTTTTTTCTTTATACTAATTTTGTAAGAGCATATCAGGGCTTGTCATACTGGAGACTCTTCTGCTCAAAAAAATGGATATTCATGCCTCAGCCAGGCTTAAGATCCAGATCCAGAATGTTGCTAGAATACCAGGCAAGCAAATGGCTATAATGTTTTCAGTTTCAGAGAACTGTTATGAAAAAAATACTTGGTAAGTTTTCATTTACTTTGGAACTTTGCTGACGCTATTAATTACTAGCATTTGAACTGTGTCCAGGAGCTGTGGCAACAAGTGGACTGGCTGCAAAATAGGTGTTAATCTGCTAAATCAATTAAAGGCAGGCAGACAGCCACAATCTATGCCAATGGGAACCTCTGAGTCATCTTCAAGTCAATCCAGTGTTAGTGGAATTGTAGTTATCTAATTGTGAGATGACAAGAGTCTTTGTCATCATCATCTTCCATGCCTTCTTTTACTTATTTAAAAATCGCCCCAATTAACTGAGACTCCGAGTAATGTAAAACAAAGTAAGAATAAAACAGAGAAAACTAAACAACAAAATTTGAATATCATAATAATGGTTCTCTACAGTTGTTCAAGGTCAAAGACCCAGTGGCATAAAGGAGATGTTGGAGATGACTAGGCTGAGCCTGAGGGCAGGGTCAAATGCATCATCAGTATGGAATCTCTATGCCCCTATTAAGAGACGTAAGTCCAGCTCCTCCTTGAAGTCCATTGATTCTTATCTGGCACCAATTTGCCCTGACCATTAGTAAATCAGAATCTTATGTCTAGGTAGCATGAAATAAACTTGCAGTACTTTTGAACCCTATCCTGGCTTCTGACTTCTTGCACCTGACAAAAACTCTCTTAATGGCCTTAGGAAATTCAAGAAGGGATGGAGCCAAATTTACCTGTGCAGTAGCATGTTCCAAACTGTGGGGATTAATAATGTGAAAAGGCCTGCCACTTGACTGTTGCCCTCTCAAAGAGGTGGACCCATGGATGGTCATCTCTGGAAGTTTGGATTGGTCAGAGCTAGAGTCAATTCTGGCACAGAATATATTCTGGTGCTCTACTGTATAGGGCTTTAGAAGTAATGATCAGTACTTTGAATTCAGTCAGTAAGTCTACTGGCATTTGAGCAATGACTTTAACATTTGTGTTCTTCTGCAAAAGCAGATTTGGCCCATATTAATAAATTAAAATAATTTATATGTTGCTTTCTTTAAGAGAAAACTTTCAGTTTTCAGTGAAAGTTTCAGTTTTCAGTAAAAGTTGATCAGTTGTGGAGTCTCTTTACTATGAAAAATTGTGGTCCTTGGAGAGACTTTTAAATAGAGGAAGCCATACAGAGTAGAGTGGAGTGGAGTGGAGTGGAGTGGAGTGGAGTGGAGTAGAATATTTTTATTGGCCAAGTGTGATTGGACACATAAGGAAGGAATTTAATGTAAGATTCTGTATTAAAGATCTTACATTGGGGGAAGAAGTAGGATTAGCTCATGGGTGGATAAGTCACAGCATATACAGTTCCAGAGCCCAATTTACAGGATTCAGTGTACCTCAATGTTGGTAAGGTCAATTTTTTCAAACATTTGTGGTTGATTCAGAGATTTAGGACACCATACAAATGCTCCCAAAAGTCAGGTTTTCCCATTTTATCCTTTGTTTCCCTATTGCTCATAATATCAGATTGAAAATCTTCGTTATACTAATTTTAAGGATACCACATTGTTGCCTGCAGTTTTTGGAAGCTAAAGAAATAAGCAAAAAGCTATACCTTCCCACTCAGTTTAGCAGCTTTCCAATCACTCAATGAGCTTAGGAAGAACTGTATATTTAAATCTTTTTATCAGTACTCTAAGCATGTAACTTTATTCATGGCCTTCTTAAGAGACAAAGCTCACTTGTAAACACAGCTCTAGCACTTACCTTCAGAAGCATTTCTTCATGCTGATCCTCTTCAGAATCATACTGCTCTCGACGCAGCTTTTCCACCTCAGCAATCAGATTTCTGTATCCTACAATCTGCAAAAGGCAGGCTTGCAGGGATACACTTAGCCTAGAATGAAAAGATAAGCACGGCAAACTCAGTATTTCAGCTTTGTAGGACTGATATTACCTTAGTATAGAATGGTGGCCTATTTCCTTTTTTCCCCCCCTTCCAGATGATCAGCATTTTTGAGACAGTGTGTGTATTGCTCAAAAATCTGACTTTCTAGGCATTCTACAATCTACAACAAACTGCCTGCTTACTTCAGCAGAAAAGAAACTTTCTGCATGACCGTAAGGAACTTGTGGACATACCATCTTTCAATTAATCTTTACTGATTTCCTTGATGTTTGTCCTTACAGATGATTTGTATCCTTCTTGTTTAAGAGGTGACTGAAAAGAAATCTTTTTTTCTCTCTTTTGCTGGGAGCAAAATAATATTTTTGACTGATTAAAATAAAAACTCTGCTTTTTAAAAGCATTGCTTTGCTTCGTGAATTATTAAGAACTGAATGTGCATGCCAAGCATTATATATGGAATGATCATTGGATAATAAAGTAGATTGGGAGGATAAAGAACTGGTTCCAGGGAAAGATGCAACTGTGCCCGCTGTCCATCAACAGCTTTAGGGGAGAAATTATTTATCCAAGTTTGTGGCCCTGGCGCTCATGAGGGATCATGTCAAAGAATTACAGGCAGCTCCAGTTTTAAGTTGTTGCAGTCACAAGTTGAAGCAACCTTGTGACAGGATCCCTTTTATGATGTTTTCTGTGGTAGTCATTAAGCAAATCACTACTGTGGTCATCAAGTGAATAATGCAGTACTTAAGCAAATGGTAGAGTTGTTAAGAAAACTTCTGAATGGGATTTTTTTCATGGAAACTGGCCAAACTTGCACGATGCTGTAACCAGTCATAAAGGTAACTGGTTGCCAAACACCCAAAATGCAACCACGTGACCATGAGAGAGGAGAGCCACATTTTACAATGGTCAGAAGTGCTTTGCAGGCCATAAAGTGCCTGTTCTGAGGCTGTCTCAACTCAGAACAATGGGTAAGTTGAGGAATACTTGTATCTTTCACAAAACGTTTGCCAAAACCTGCACTATATTGGTAAAATCAACTTTAAAAGAAATACAAAACAAAGTCTGAAACATTCTCTCCCCTAATGCCACATATTTAAAACTTACTGAGGGTTTACATCTGGATTAATCGTTTTCAGTTCTATGATGGCATCTACCGTTTTTTCAATTGCATCAGGAGGAACACTAATGGAATTTTGGAGCAACTGAAACAAAAGAATGATCACATATCAGTTTTCCCAAATGCACTGGAAATAAATTATTGGAACTATTATGAGAAGTCCTAAGAGGGATATTATCCTGATTTATTTAACTCTGATTAACCCTGCACTGAAATATTTATGGGGGGGGGGAATGAGACAGGCAAGGGAAGTTTTAAAAAATCAAGATGAGAGCTGCACCGCACAATCAAGGCTTCACCACTTTTTATAAGTCATGCATGATGCATGTTATAAAAAGGCAGTCATCATCTTTTTTTTGAAAACCTCCTCCTATAGACACGTCTGCATCATGGTGTCCAATAAGGATGATCATCTGTGTTATCTTTAACTGAATAACAATAAAAAGAATAGTAATGAAAATCTTCAATGCACAAGGAACTTTCAAATTTCCATCTCATGAATATTCAACAGCTGTCAAAAGGATAGGGGTGAAAGACCCCTATTTGTTAAGGCAAATCAATGAGCATCGATATTACCAGGCAATCAATTCCTGAACCTCTAAATATGTCAGGTAAGTATCTCAGAGCCAATAAGATATAGAGGTTATATTTCAATTCCTTCCTTTTTACAGTATCATATTTTTCAGGTATCTGAAGATCTTGTTTCCAATTCTGCTATTGCAGTATAGATCACAGAGCTAATATTGTTGCATCAAATGTACACAATACAGACAAACTTTTACCCACCTTGTTTTTTGAATTCCTCAATGATGTCTCTGTTGGGAAAAATATTTTTGAAATTTTAATATTTTTTTTTACATTTTAGCATTTTTAACAATGTGGCCAATAGAACCATATAATATTTTATCAATGGGCTTTCACCAGCGAGGAAAAGTGAAAAAGGAGGGATTTTATTAGGAAACAAAGAGGGTTGAATTTTTATATGTACACAAAATATTTATGGGGAAGCTAAAGATTAATAAAATAAGTTTTTTTTAAAAAAAAATAAACTGTCTCAGTAATGTAAAATATATTTTTATTCAGCAGGACAATCTGTCTAATCTAGAATTTCTAATGTCTTGAGGTAGGATGGCGAATCGGGACCCCCAAATCACCAAACATCAGAAAATACAACCAAAGTCATATTTAGGGTGAACATCAGAACAAGCCAGAAGTTATTGCAGGATAGGTAGTCCTCAATTTACTACCAGAACTGGGACTGGAATTTCCATTGTAAGTTGATGCAGTTGTAAAACATAATATCATGTGAACCAGTTTTTTTACAACCAATTTTATTGGGGTTGTTAAGCAAAGCACATGTCCATTAAGCAAATTAAATGGTCATTAAGCAAATCCAGCTTCCCCAGCTGAGGTTGCTTGCTGGAAATTGGCTGGAAAGATTTTAAATGGCGGACACTACAACTTGGTTGTAAATGCAAAGTGGTTGCCAACTGCCCAAATTGTGATCATGTAACTGTGGGGATGGTGTGACAGTTGTAAATGCGAAGATAGGTTGTATATTGCTTTTTCCCAGGCTGTCATCATTTTGAACCATCCTTAAATGAAGGATTGTAAGTTGAGGTCTGCCTGTATTAGATCAAGTACTATGAAGAAAGAGAATTAATGATACGAAGCTACACACTACACCAGAAAAGAGAACAAGTGGCTTTTGTTCCATTTGCTATCTATCTTGTTAAATTCTGCAGGAAAAAAAAAAAAAACTACTATGTGTAGTCCAAGGAAAGTTTGTTTTTTTCCTATATCAATCACTGTTGGCTCCTAATAAGGAAACTGATGTAATATGATAAATGAAACCCAACTTGATAAAATGTTTGCTTGCTTGCTAACTTTTGTCTTCTGTTGAAGGCTGTCTTCTTGCCACAGTTAATCAGAATTTTATGAGACTCTTCAGCGGCAAATTTCATTGCCTTTAATTGCAATTAAGGAGGTAACCTTTTCTTAAACCAATATCTCAGGAAGACAGCAGGATAAGGACGTCTAGGTCACAAAAACATGCTTTCCAATAAAACACAGGTAGTCCTTGACTTGCGACCACAATTGAGCCCAAAATTTATGTTGTTAAGTGAAACATTTGTTAAGTGAGTTTTGCCCCATTTTACGACCTTTCTTGTTTAACAGTGTTAAGTGAATCCTTCCAGTTGTTTAGTAACACGGTTGTCAAATGAATCTGGGCTCCCCATTGACTTTGCTTGTCAGGTGGTCACAAAAGCTGATCACATGACACACACACACACACACACACACATCCGGGATGCTGCAACAGTCATAAATATGAGTCAGTTGACAAGCATCTGAATTTTCATAGTGTGACCACGGGAATGCTGCAACGGTCTTTCTTCCATGCTGTTATAACTACTAACAATCACTAAATGAACTGTTGTAAGTTGAGGACTGCCTGTATTCTGAAACATCAGTTTTGATGATGATGTATAATAAATAATTTTAAATTAGATTCATATACAATAAATCAGTCCAATCAAGGCTTGAGCCAATTCATGAACTGCCAACCAACCAACCAAACAAGTCAACCATTTTATGATTATCACGATGAATGAAAATAAATATTAAGAGTTGCCTAAAGATGCTTACCAATTTTCAAGGTTCTTTCAGCTCCAGACTTGATATTATAGCAAATCCTTTGCAGCTCACATCGTCCGGTCAGTTTCCGCACCACAAATTTCAGGCAGCGCCATAAGCATTTGCAATAGAAATACAGGCATACCTGGACAAGCATTCTGTCAAAAGAATCCTTAAAATGAGAAACCAGGAAAGCCTTTTTTTTATCAGCAAAATGATCCTCGATGGCAACAACACGTCTGAACTTTGCTGAATTTAAGAACAATATTTTTATGACACAGCTCTAGGTAAGACTTTCAAAAACAGTTTAGCATGGTGAACAAAGCGCCACTAACACGAAATAATAATTCTTGAAAATTGCTAGGGCTACAGGGTCTAAACAAGGTAGGGACACTAATCGCATTGTTTATCACACCCATGACTTAATTTCTGCAGCAGTGCAATTGCTCTATATTATGGAGGAAAACTCTTAGCATATTCATTTATATTTTAGAGCAGAATGGGTAACTCATGAGCTATATGCAGTTCCTAAAAACCCCTTTTTTAAGAACTCCCAAAATAATATTTTTGCTAAAATGAAGAGAAAAATAAGATTGTTAAATCTTCAAAAGATTATAAATAAAACCAGCCCCCTAAAAGCTTCCGCCAAAGCTTGAGCCTTATCTCTTCTGTTTTTTTTTATCAAGCACTCTTATAAAATCATACAACTGAAGGGACTTAAAAGGTCATCAACTCCAACTTTTTGCATGCTGCAGGATTCTCTACACTGATCTGTCTGACCTTGGAAACTTTAAGACTTGAGGCCCCTGACCTAGACCAGAGGTCCCCAACCTTTTGGGCACCAGGGACCAATTTCCATGGAAAAAGGTTTTTCCACAGACCAGAGAGTGTGTGGTTTTGTGTATTGCCTGCATCCCACACATGGGACTTTGCTTGTTTGTGAGGACCGGTTGCTGGCATGCCGTGGCCTGGTACCGGTCCACAGACTGGGGGTTGGAGACCCCTGACCTAGACTACAGAATGACACTACTTCCCAGCTATATTTGCATAGCATGTTTAATTTAACCACTGTCTTTTCAACTCATTGTTCACATGGTACAATAATTATGTAGTTAGTGGGCTGTACAAACACAGTTCCAGTAAGGGAACTGACCTCAATTACCTTACCATGCACCCATACTGGATGTGTTCATACCACATATTAATCCAGAAGTCCCCAAGCCCTGGTACGCAACCTGGCACCGGTCCGCGGCATGCCAGAAGCCAGGCAAACAAGTGAAGCCCCATCTGCGCATGCGTGGGATGCAGAAAGTGTATGAAACCACGCCCCCTCCGGTCCGAGGAAACTGAACCACTGAACCAATCCCTGGCACCCAAAAGGTTGGGGGGGCACTGTACTAACCAATAGTTTGCCTAAGTAAGGTATAGTGATTAAACCAGAATGAAAGGGATTCATTAAGCTATAATTACACTATATGGGTTTGTCAAAATCCTAAACCTCACAAGGGAGTTCAATTTTGGCTTAGTATATTGTAAGGGCATTATGGTTTGAATAGAGGAGGAAAGGAGCATTGTGCCTTAATCAAATGACACTTATTGCAAGTGTGACGTTTGATGTATTCAGTTAGTGCTATTTAAAAAATGCTGAGTACATAATTTATGGGTTCATATTGACTTTTTTCAAACAAACCACAGTTAAGTCTAATAATTGTTCATTGGTTTCAGACACACAGTGCATGTAGCCAATCCTTACCCTCATGCTCTTCTGTGTTCTCTGGGTACACACACAATGTGTGAACTTAAGATTTGCTTAGGTTCAGGATTTGCAGGCTCAGATGAATGACAGTTTGACAAATGAACACAAGATCTGGGCATATGGAGATGCTGTACATGCAGCTTTCCCCTTTGTTACATCTTTCACTGCATATTGCTTCCACATGCTGTCCTTTATAAACATTAAGTGGTCTCTGTCATTTAAAGACGTTATGAAGCTTGCTTACATAGGAACTCCATGAACTTTAGAAAATAAGCTTGAGGCAAGGATCCATCGTGTTCTATTATTGCACTATAGTTACTACAATACTTATGAACTACACAATCCTTTTCTCACAAGTCTCAGTTTTTGTTTATACAACATATTAGGTTATAAATATGGTTTGGATCATTTATATTCTTTGGGTGAAGCCAGACAGAGTGGTTAATTTATGAATCAGCATATTGGGCATAGAGATAATGAGCTATATTCAGTATTGTATGAACACTTCCCTACAGTATTTACTGAGGCTTACGCCCTGGTAAAGTGCACAAAGGGTTGCAATCTACATAAATTAAAATAATGTGTACACTTTAAAAGGCATGTGCCAACAAAGAATTATTTTATTTTTTTCTATCTACATCCTCTTCTACGGAAGCAGAAAAATGAACGTTGCTTAGTTCTTAAGCATGTGATTCTCAGGGGACATATATGTTTACCGCAATTATCAAGAACACATTCATGTGAATTGATCTGTCTGCAGTTGGTTAAGAAACCTATGTGATCAGTGATGCTGTGTTTTTAAAAGAACCTGGTACAAGCAATCTGTACCCTGTAATTATTATTCCTCAAGATACACATTCCAGTATATATCAAATCACATTTCCTAAGACCATTTTATTTCCAAGCTAACATTCAAAGGACTGATATTTTTGACCTTAGTCAAACTGCAAATTAAACTAAACAGAATTAGTAGGAAAGACCACATCACAGCCATAACACCAAAATTGATGGTGGAACATATAACTATATTACAGTGGGATACTACAAAAGAAATGTTATGTCTTAGAAAGGTTAACTACAGGAAAGCGAACATTCATTTGATGGGTACCTTTAAATGATATACTACTCCTCCATCTTAAACTTATGGCATTGGAGATCTTCTTTAGGAGCAAAATGGTATTGACTTAAATACAATTAAGGCTGTTATCATTTCAATGGTTTATTTATATACAGTATAAATTCTTGCTTGTAGAAATCCTGCAATAAAAGCACACTATGAAATGGATTAGGTTTTTAAGATGATCTGACTTTCCTAATTTTACCAAGATCACAAGATTAAAAAAAAAAAGGAGTACAATTTTAATGCCAAATAATTATATTCGGAAAGGGATTCCTACACCATATGTGTATTGTGTTGTTTTAACCATTTAGTTGTGTCTGACTCTGGGCAACTTTATAGGCAAGTGCTCTCCATGCTACCCTGTCAAGCACAGCTTCTTTCAATTGTTGGGATGTTCACGTTTGTGGCAGATTTGATGTTATCAAGCCAGCGTGTTCTTTGATTGCCCCTTTTTCTTCTTTCACTAACCATTCCTAGCACCATTGCCTTCTCCAATGAATCTGAAGACAGGACATGGCCAAAGTAAATCAAATGTGTATCTAGTATGTTATTCCCTGGACAGATGGGGAGAGAGCTGTCACCAGCCTAATTCTACTTCTTCTACTAACTACATTTGAATCAGTAAGACTGATAAGGTTTTTTCCCATCAATATTGAGTTCTTTTTGCCTGGATGCTATTCCCTAGGAAAAGAATAGCTCTCCTTTTTTTTATTGCAGCAAATAAAACTTCAACCTTACTATTTGAGGAACTTTTTAACTTGGGATAGAAGGAGCAATGCAGTTGTTTCTTTGCATGTTAAAAATGGATTTTACTAAGTATATAAGTAGTCATGTTGCAAATAAGTAACTTAATTTATTAAGGCCCCGAAAAACATTCTCTGAATATGTAAATGGTGAGCATGGAGACATCATGGTGCTTTGGAAATGGATCCATTTGTCTCGAAAATATCTCTAGGACTCAAGCTTGACTCAGATTTTTTTTTACCTTTTATGTATCTGTTATGATGTTATTCTGATTAGTCCTGATAAAGATATTATCCAGCAATAGATTCTGGATTTTTTTACACCTTCCCTATTTAATTTAGAGGAGGTCTACCTATAGAAAGAAGCATCTACTTATTGTCTAAAGCAGGAGTAGGCAACCTTGGCTCTTTTATGACTCATGGTCTTCAACTCCCAGAATTCCTGAGCCATAATGATGGACTCTGCACTGAATGCAAAGGCGTCTGTTAACTCATTACACCAGGGGTGGGCAACTATGGTAACTTTACGACCAGCTGGCTTAGGAATTCTGGGAGTTGAAGTCCACAGGTCATAAAGTTGCCATAGTTGCCCACCCCTGCATTACACCCAGCCTTATGGAATACTAACAACAGTTGTTTTCCGCAGTTACCAAAATGCAACATATAAATGCAAGCTTATTGCCTGCTAATAGAACCACACATGGGCAGAGACTAGAAACAAGGGAAGTTATCAAGGAAGAGATAAGGGGCCTGAACATTTGTTCAGCTTGGAATACATATTTTATAATACTTAACTGACACATAAGCTCAGTAAAAATTCTAACTTGGATTCATTAAAACGAAACCGCCACCTTTCTCTGTCTTTCACTGATGCTATTTTCATTTTCCTTGAATTTCCCCCAATAACAGCTAGATCTTTCAGATTAAAACAAGACTGGTTTTTCATTTTATCCATCTGTTTAGATTAAAAAAAGCACCATGGCAACCAGAATTATTATCACAATAAAGCGTTCAAAAACACTGCAGACTCTGCAGATTGATCTCACGATTCAGCAACCTTTAGCGATTCATTTCTCTAGATGTGAGTGGAATAAATATCACACCCACTACAGATATTTGCTGCCCCTTGTAAGGAATGTATAAAATAAATGTACAGAATGATAGTAAACAATGGTTCTATGGGTTCTAAGCATAGGCCCTCTTGGGAAAAAAAGCACAATTAAAAAAAGTAGCTGGGTAACTTGGAATGTTATTAATTCCACTCATCAATTCCGTGATGAGCTTAAGTGTCACAAATTTCCCATCTAAAATATGGATAGAGATGACTAGTAGAATGTATAACTGTTTCCCAGTTTCCCCCAGCCATATGAATTGGACTAAGTCTGTGACTACACCCTCATGAAGCTATGTGTTACCACTCCAACAAAATAGATGTTTTAGGAAACATTTTATTGTAACCATAACCTAAAAGTGCTTATTTAATTATTGAGCTTCGGCCCTAGATATATCCATAGCATTTCAGCTTCAGATCATTACCATTCCCTTTTAAAATGCTTCATTGGTCAGAATCTGATTTTTTCACATGTTTCTTAGAACAACATAGCTCAATTCTCTCCAGAGTAGTCTCTAGAGAACAAATACAACTCCTCCACAACCTTAAGACTAAATTCTATTTAAAGCTTCTTGGCATCTGATTATAAGGTAAAATGCAACTATTAGCTCTTGTATTTTAATTTCCTTCCCTTTCTAGGCAGTTTTGTTCTGCTCTGACTGCTTTTTAAAATAAGTTAAGAGGCCTGATGGAGTAGCTCTCATTTGGAGCTAAATAGCTCTTTACTGTAGTTGGCAACAGGACCTTGGAGAGTACCAGAAAGACAGATCTGCAATGAGTAAACTGACTGGGTCTGTTTTGCAAGCAACTCTAGGAGTCGTAGTTGAACACTCTAGACTAGAGACAAGGAAAGTATTTTCTTGTGATGATAGATTGGGATGATCAACTCAAATAGCAATCTCATGCCTTAGGACATAATAGCAAATTTATAGTCTTCATTTCCAGCACTGCCATTCTCATATATATCAAATCCAGGATTTATTTCCACCATACACACCCCAGACCCCTGCATGGCTTGGATTTTGCTAAAAGTACTGAGTTTTCATGAACTTTTGGTATCAATAGCAATGGCATTGTTAGCATAATGAGAAAGAGCTTGATTCTTGATTCTAACATGCACAGCTGCAACAGCCTGCAGATTCAGGGTCCAGGCTCTTTCTAACTCAGTGTTTCTCAACCTTGACAATTTTAAGGCATGTGGACTTCAACTCCCAGAAATCCACAGCCAGCAATGCTGGCTGTGGAATTCTGGGAGTTGAAGTCCACATGCCTTAAAATTGTCAAGGTTGAGAAACACTGTAAATCTAACTCAATGAAAAAAAAAACCTAAAAAATATTCCCCATCAAAAACTGTTCCAAAATAAGAAATAATTGCAACCCTGTTGACATGTGCAACAGGATTCCATCCATTCTGAATCCTCTCCCCACCAACTCCTCACCAACTGCAGACAGCTGTATGGCCCTGAGGCACCAAAAGATTTTCATCCTGACACAGCTTAATACTTTGTTTTTATCATTTAGGTCATAGCATCAAAGTAGAAGATTATGTATGAGCAGATCATTTCAACATGCCAGAACAAATATTCTTGCTTTGGGACACTTGGAAAGAATGCAGCACAGAGGGGAATGTTCAAAAAAGGAATATTATGACTTATTATTATAGGAATAATTCATAGATACATTATTTACAGTAATGTGTATGCAGGTCATCCTCGATTTACGACCACTAGAGGGAACAGTTTATGTCTATTGCTAAGCAGGTGGTTATTAAGTGAGTTGCACCCATTTTCACCATGATCGGTACGTGAATTATCAGAGTTGTTAAGTAAATAACATGGTCACTAAGCAACTTCTGCTATTGACTTGTTAGAAGTCATCTAGAAAGGTTCCAAATGGTGATTGTGTGATCCTGGGATGCTGCAACTGTCATAAATATATGCTGGTTGCTAAGTGCCCAAATTTTAATCACATAACTATGGGGATGCTTCAGTGTGAGAACTGGTCATAAGTCACTTTATGAGATGGGCAGCATATAAATTTAATAAATAAATAAATATTTTCATGAATGAAAGCAAATAAATATTTTTTTCTGTACCATCATACCTTTGAATGGTCACTCAATGAATAATAAGTGAGGATCACCTGTAGTATATTAAAAGTGGTTTAAAGACAGAATGAGATTACTGAACTGACACTGGGAGATTGACAATAATTTTGTTCTTTTAAGCTATAGCAACATGAGTTCTCACTGAAATGAAAGTAAAAATTACCAGAAATGAGCATGTATTAAAAAAAAACAACTAGTGAGCTATGGCGCAAAATATAAATTCCTCAGCTCTAAAATGCCCAGTTCTAACAATAAGTCTTTTCTATCTTGCCCTGGCCACTGGGCTTCTGCATTCTAGTAAGAATAATCTCAACAACTCAAATTAGATCTGATGCTTGTACTCTTCCCAGCAATTTTAATGGTATCTTTCCTCCAGCTTATCAAAGATTACAATAGTACAGAAAAGACCCATAAAAAACAACAACAAAAAACCCTACTTCACCAGAAGCATAAAGTGAGGTTACCCTGGAGTCAAGCTCAAAAAAGATTGTATCACAGTGTTTTCATTAGTCTAAGAAACACAAGCTGCTTCTTTTTCATCCTTTCCTCTTTTTGTGCTTGAAC
The DNA here is from genome assembly GCF_001527695.2 of Protobothrops mucrosquamatus. Taxonomy (NCBI): domain Eukaryota; kingdom Metazoa; phylum Chordata; class Lepidosauria; order Squamata; family Viperidae; genus Protobothrops; species Protobothrops mucrosquamatus. The sequence goes on from NW_015386142.1 coordinate 635,612, forward strand.
AGACTAATTTGTTTTTCCAAATATCCAAATTATGACATGCTTTCGAAATGTCTTAAACTGAGAAATTACATCCTAGGAATTTTACAACCATGAAATTACTTTAAACCCGGTGGTTTTTTCCAATTAACATCTTAAATCAGCAATATGTGTCAGTTGTTTAAAGATAAGAGAGACAGAAACAGTATTTTACTATGGTTAACGACCAGCACAATTTTTAAAGACTACTCAAGCATCAGAATTATACAGTCCAACAGGTGTACATAGAGACACAAAAAAATCAGAAAGACTGAATTATGACACCTAAATATTTCAATGACTTTATTCCTTCATAATGGTACAGATCTTTTTCCATTATTTTTTTTGTTGCTTTCAGAATTGTATATTATAATACAATGCAATTTGTATGATGCAACTTTAATTGTAAACTGCTTAGAAATGTGCCTTTATGGGAAATGGTATAAAATACTGTGCATTAAAAAAAATAAAACTAGAGAAATCGTGGAGATTTGGAAATCATATAATCAACATGCTAATATTACACAATCAGATTTTGCTGCATGCAAAATTCTAAGTAAAAGATCTTTGAAATTTCCAGAAATTTTACCTAAGGTGTAAGGCACAATCAGTGTCTTAATTTGATTTGTTTGCTTTTAATAACTGATAAGAGTCTAAACTAAACAGTAAATTTAGAAAAAGAAGCAATGCTTCTTGAATTCATCATGCTTTCAATCTAATGCTATCTCTGAGGATAGTCATAAGCACAAAATCTCTGAACATTTTCATTACTTCTAGCAGCATTAAGTCATTTCTCCCCTCTGGTTCAGTCTTAAACTTCTGAGTGTCTCAATCTTTGTTCTTCAATGTTCAAGGTATTAAATCTCAAGGCTGCAATAATCGTCTTGTAGATAAATAACCGATGCTTATAAGGAATTAAAGAATGAATGGAAGAGTGAGATTAAGAATTGTCACTGACTGGGAGATCAGCGCTGCAGTATGCTACAGAAAAGTATAATTGTATGAGATAAGGAAACATAGCCAAGCTATGGTCAGAATCAGGTTAAAATCCTTATTCAGTCATGAAATTCATTGGGTGACTGCAACTCTCCCAGAGAATTGCTTTGAGGATAAAACGAGCAAGTTCAGGTAGTCCTCGACTTATGACCGTAATTGGAATCAGAATTTTCATGGCTAAGCAAGGCAGTTATTAAGTGAATCTCATCTGGTTTTACAAACTTTGTTTTGCCGTGGTAGTTTAGTGAATCACTGCTGTTGCTATGTGAAACACGTGGTTATTAAGTGAATCTGACTTCCCCACTGACTTTGATTGTTGGAAGCTGGCTGGGAAAGTGGCAAATGATGATCACAGGACCCTGGGATATGGCAACCGTCGTAAATATATGGTGGTTGCCAAGCTTTTGAATTTTGATCATGTGATTGTGGCAATGCTGTGATAGTTGTAAGTGTGAGGATCAGTCATAAGTCACTTTCTCAGTGCTGTTGTAACTTGAGGACTACCTGTATGTTGCCTTACACGCTTCACAGAAATGTTGGAGAGAAACAGAACTAATACATAAATGAACAAGTAATGAATAAACGATGATTGATTCTGTAATTTGCTCAACATCAAACAATGATATAATCCAGACTTTCTTGAGCAAACTGATTTCCTTGATGAAATATTTTAGAGCAGTCTCAAACCAACCTCAACTGGAACTTTGTCTTAATCAAGGGCTTTCTATAAGCCAAGGGAAGTTACCTGAGAAAGTGCTTCATGATGGCGATTTTATATTTCAGCTATAGCGATGATCTTCAGTTAGGCACAAGCAAGCAGCTTCTCCAGAAGTAATTGATGCTACAAAGAGAAAGTGAACATATTTGATCAATGAAAAATAAACAGCGTCCAAGCACAGCTGAATCTTCTTTTCAAACATCATCCTACTACTGAAGATCAAATATATTTTGCAGAAAACATTTACCTAGAATGTGAGGCACACTATATTAAATGAAGTTCAGTGTCAAATACATGAAGAACCTAACATATTTATTGCGCCTTTGAGTCAACTTTGACTCCTGGCAACTGCCTAGATAAGTCCCTGAAGTTTTGTGGGCAAGAGTTTTGCTACTGCCTTCTTCCTAGAGCTGAGAATGTGTGACTTGTCCAAGGTCACTCAAATGGCTTTGTGCCTAAGGAGGGACTAAATCTGAGAGTCCTCTGGTTTCTAGCCTAATGCTAGATATTTCAGTTCCCAGAATCTTTCACCAATGTGGACTGATTTACACCATCAGGAGTAGCTGGCCACACATTATTAATCCCTAATGATAAATAGCTGTCAGCTATGATAGCTAAGTGGAAGCTCCCTAATTCGATCCACTCTACTTCATGAAAAAGAAATAATGGAAGGGCCTCAATTTTAGGTGCAACTTGTGAACTTGCTTCCCAGAAACATTTAGCTAACCTAGCCTGAAATGTAATTACTGTTATATGACCTTACTATTAACCTTACCATTAATCTTATTATTGTTGCTCTTCTCTGCACTCTTTCCAGTTACTTGGTGTCCTTCAGATATTATAATGACCAGAACTGGATCCAACCCTGAGCAGTGTAACATAGCCAGCACTATCATTCCCAAAAGCTTGACACTATATTTCTATTGATGCTGCCCAAAATTGCATTAGCAGTTGCAGCATATTGCTATCTTATGCTTAATCCCTGGCCTACCAAAAACTAGATCTTTCTCACAATTGCTCTTGAGCCAGGTACCTATTACAGCCGTGGTGGTGCAGTAGTTAGAATGCAGTATTGCAGGCTAATTCTGACGACTGCCAGAACTTAACCAGCTCAAGGTTGATTCAGCCTTCCATCCTTCTGAGGTCAGTAAAACAAGGACCCAGATTGAGGGCAATATGCTGATTCTGAAACTGCTTATAGAGCACTGTAAAGCACCATGAAGCAGTATATAAGTCTAAGTGCTATTGCTATAGCTATTCTATATCTGTGCATCTGGCTTTCTGTACCCAAGTGCAGAACCTTACAGTTTAGAAATTACTTAGGAAGGTGATCTATAACTTCTACACATGTACAAATAAATGACATGGTCCCACAGAAGCACAGAACTTTCATTTCTTATTCATGATAGAGCAGCATCTCCTTCAGGCTTTCTCTTGTTCTATACATGTAGTCCTTGACTTACGATGTGTCATTTAGCGACTATTCGAAGTTGCGATGGCTCCCTACAAAGTTATTTACAACCCGGTTTTTAAGTTCTTTTATTGTCCTCCTCCCGTGGTCACATGATTGCATTTTAGATGTTTGGCAACCAGCCCACATTTCCAGGTGTTTGCAGTGCCCCTGGATCACTTGAATGCAATTCACAATGGCTGTGCAAAAAAACAGCATTTACTTCTGGTTCGGGCAAAAACCAGCCCATGGCAAACAAATGAATTTGCTTAATGACCACAAAGGTTGTTTAATGACCGCCATGAAAAACACTGTAAAATCGGCTTGGGTCATGTGGTCACCTTCTTTATGACGATCATGAGTTATAACCATAATTGCCAGTCTCAATTATGGTCATAAGGACTACCTCTATATGCTGCTTACAAAAGTCCCATTCTAAAAAGAATGGCTCAGTACTAAATGTAAAACTGGATTCAGCTGAGTGTGATTTTCTGTGAAAATATTATCTAAGTAAGGCATTAAAAACCAAGTTCTAATCTATGCAGTGTTAATCTATTCCTTCTTTTAGAATCAATAACAAGCACAGACACTTTCTTCTCAGGCACAGTTTTATTTGAAGCAAGCAGAGACCAGCTTTTATCTTGACACGATTCCAAATCCAGTAGAATACATTTCTGTCTCTATCAAAACTTCTACATGCTTTCTCCTTATTACAGTGCTGCAATTAAAATAATTTGAATGCGATAACTCATATTTCATAGATGCATTTTAAAGATCGGTTCAGGCAGAGAAATATTTTGGCACACTCAGTGCTAAGGACCCCATGTCATGAGCTGAAACTCCCATTCATTTAAGACTGTACAAAATGAATATAACACATAGCTCTATGACGCATCTCATTGCTCTTTTCAGAGTGTTTTAAAAGACTCAATACTCCTGGGGAAATTGCACAATCAGACTGTGGAATCCAACAAAGTGGGAGATTAAAGGCAAGCCTTTGTTCCACCTACCGATGTCTTTTCCTTTCATATTTTATTTCAGAACATCTGTGAATGTATACATTACAACGTCCCCTGCTAAAAGCAAGCATTCAAAAGACACTTTTCTGTTGGCAAGTGGTCATTTAAAAACTAAGCAAGTGCAGCCACATGGGCAGTTTTTGGGGCCCCAAGGGTGGCCCATATAACCCCAATGCTCTGAGGGCTGCGCTGGCTGCTAGTTTGCTTCCGGGTGCAATTCAAAGTGTTGGTAATTACCTTTAAAGCCCTTCAGGGCCTGGGTCCAGGCAACTTGAAAGACCATCTCATCCCACTGGGATTGGCCCGTCCCACCTGTGCCAGCAGAGGAAGCATGGTATTGTGCTGCCCTGCTCCCCTCACACACAACACTCAAGTCCTCGGGGCGGGATTAAGTAGGCCGCACTGATGCAGCCCTGATTCAAAATAAGCAACAGTGTAATCAGGAACAAAAATGTGCCCATAGATATAATCTGCAATGCATGGCAGGCTCTCTGCTCTATCTAACATCACTTTGTTTAGGTTCTCCAGGTCTTCAAGCTACAACCAACATGCCACTTTCTACTATTTTCTTTAAGAAATGTAGCTACAACCCAATACTTTCTTTGACAATGCCCTCCCCCCCCAAAGGGACAAAGCAATTGATGGAAGGAGTGAGTATGCTAGCTGAAATCCAGCATTTTTATTTATTACACCAATAATGCCCTGGTGTTTATTTCAGGGAGGTGGGTTGTCCTAGTTCTAGAACAGAAATTGGGAGGAGGAAGGGCAGCAGCAAGAACTCATTCCATTTCAAAATCATTCCACCTCTCTCAAAGACCTCAATTTCTCATTCAACTGTGTTACTCCAGTTTGAGATGTACAATCTCACAGCAGCCCTTGACACACATAGATAAGAATAAGCAATGTTATTTGGAAAGGCCATTAAAGTTCCACATTTAGCAAAAAGCAGGAACAATGCCAAATATCTGTACAACTTTTAGATGAGGCACTGAAGATACTCCAATTGCCAGCTGGAATGAGGCAAATAGTAATGCTCCCCTGTAAGCAGAAGGTTTTTGCAAAGAGAAAAAAATCCCAGCCAACTTATGTAGCAACACATTAGCATTTTGCAGCTAGAATGCAGCTTGGCTGTCTAGTCCTATTTTATCTGTCAGCCAACTCCCCAGGCACAAGCAGTAAAGAAAAGGTATCTTGTCATTCAACAGACTTTATAATTCAAATAAACATACTTCTCTGGATCTTCTGGGGTAGCCTTATTTACTGCAGGCTCTGGTTTGTAAAACCAGATTTCTATGTAGTTCAATTAAAAAAAAAGGAAAAAAAATCTTTTTTTCCCTGTAAATATATATATTTCCATTCATTTCGAAGAAGCTTTAACACTCTTGTGTCTTTCCTTAATAAACAGCACTGAACAATAAAAAAAAAACATGTGGAATATCTCTTGGGAGGACATAGTAGTTTCAATGACCCTAAGGGTGATCTTATTGGGAATGTAAGTTCCTAAGGGGTTCATCTTTCTTGGTAAAGATAAAGAAGGGAACCCAAAAGTGCTTTTCAAAAGACAACTGGGCTTTCTTGGTTTTTTCCTTGAAAACATTTCACTTCTCATCTCAGAGGCTTCTTCAGTTCTGTCTGAATGGTGGGGAATTATATTCCTTATCAATCACCTCTGAAGTTCAGTTTTTAGCCCTCTGAGAATCATTGAGGGCACTTGGGGCTTTATTCTCCAAAGCGCCAGAAGGCAGGACAAGAAGCAACGGGTGGAAACTAACCAAGGAGAGAAGCAACCTAGAACTAAGGAGAAACTTCCTGACAGTTAGAACAATTAACCAGTGGAACAACCTGCCTCCAGAAGCTGTGAATGCTCCAACACTCGAAGAGAGCATTTAAGAAGAGACTGGACAGCCATTTGTCTGAAATGGTATAGGGTTTACTGCTGGAGCAGGGGATTAGACTAGATGACCTCCAAGGTCCCTTCCAACATCATCATCATTATTATTATTATTATTATCATCATCATCATCATCATCATCATCATCATTATCCTCCAAGCCACCTGAATTAGAGTGCAAATGGATGTGGGACCTTCTTGGGACTGCTGAAAGGACTGTGTTGTAGACAGGGGATAGGTAGTGTTGTATTCCTCCACCTCTGTTGTTCAATTTTAATATAGATGGCCTCTTTGACCCTCTTTCAAACTAGTGGTCCTCTCTGTCCAAAATGAGGACTTTGCTGTCTTCAAAAGTGTTACCTTTGCTTTTCAGATGCAGATGGACTGTTGAATTTTGTCCTGATAGATTTGTCCTCCTGTGTCAAGAGGGGAAGGGCAAAGCTACCACAAAGGGACTGTGGGCAGATGACACCCCCCCACAGACATTGGAGAAGCCAACCCACTTAGGACAACAAACTTCAAACTTAAACCAAGAAAAAAAAAGGAATAGCTCATTTCTCATTTAGTTATGCCTTCCTTAATTTGACATGTTCTAGGGAAATACAGGTTGCTTTGAGAAATATTGATTTGCAAGAAACCAAGTAGTGGTCTTGTCTTACAGATAAATGGATGCATGCGTGTTTGTGTGTATAGTTTTCATTCTCTCCTAGAACTGGAAAAAAATGTACGATCCATACTGTATGGCATCAAACTCCTCCACCTTCTCTTTTGAACTTTATGAAAAGGAAACTTAGCAGCTCGTAAATTCTACCATCAAGAGCTACAGCAAAATGTGTGGTTTTTCACAGGATGAAAAAATTGTTCTTGTTCTTAGAAGCTTCTGCTTGCTTGCTTGCTTTCTCATAGGGAGACAAACTCTCCCTAGAAGTGGAGCTCAAATTTGGTATTGTCATAACTTAGATGGGGGCTGGTTCCATTCTATCTCACTGTAGCTTTTGTTACACACCCACCAACTGTTCCACTTAAGCTTGGAGATGCCACACCATCCGCACAACCTAAACACATTCAGCTGAACAAGATAACCTGGATACTGCCTTACTTACCTATTGCTTCTCTAAGAAACATATGCAACTGTGGCTAGGGCGACCTTTGCACAAATTCATCTGATGTACCCAATTATGCCCTTTCCTGGACAGGGAGGCCTTGCTCACATTCACTAATGCCTTGGTCACCTCCCAACTGGATAACTGCAATGTGCTCTATATGGGGCTGCCCTTGGAGATCACCCAGAAATTTCAACTGGTCCAGAATACAGCAGAACACATAGCAATGGGGGCTCCTAGGTTTGCCCATGTAACACTTCTATTGCGCTAACTGCACTGGTTTCAGGTTTCTATACGTGTGCAATTCAAGGTGCTGGTCATCATCTTTAAAGTCCTGTATGACACAGAGCTAGGATATCTACAGGACTGCCTTTCCCTAAGGACATCTACCCGTCCTATCAGGTTAAATAGGATGAGCACGGTCCGAGTCCCTTCCACTAAATATTGCCACTGAATGAGGGCTAGGAAGGATGCTTTTTCTGTGGCAGCCCCTGCCTTATGGAACACTGTCTTCTGAAGTTTGTCAGGCCTCCACTTTTTTAGCTTTCTGTAAGGTTTGAAGACCTGACAAGCATTGGGAGATTAGATGATGGCACATTAGCATTGACTGGCACCAGGTTTTTATTGTTTTTAATGGTTGAATTTTATAGTTTTTAAAATGATTTTTGACTGGGAACCATCCAGAGTTGGCTGAAAGATAGGCAGCTATATAAATGTAATAAATAAATAAATGGTACATATTGACATTATAATTCATGGTGGTGGCCTAGAGGTGAAGATGCTCTCCTCCCATTCATTCTTCTTCTTCTTGTGCCATATCTGTTATCGGACGTTGGCGATCCTGTTTTTATCAGCAGCCGCACGAAAAAGTGCTTTTGAGTTTTGTCCAAACCAGTCCCTTAGATTCTGAAGCCACGATGTTCTTCTTCTCCCTGGACCTCGTTTGCCTTCAATCTTTCCCTGGAGGATTAAATGGAGTATGCTGTATTTTTCTGGGTGTCGCATCACATGTCCGAAGTATTCTAATTTTCGTTTTTTAAGGTTGAGAATTCAATCCTAGGCAGTGACAGATGTTTCTGTAGCAGGCCACAAAGAGAAAATATCTGTTGCGAACTCCGCGTAGGTGTCAGGAAGGGCATCTGGCCAGTAAATGCTCAGCTCCATTCAGTTGCCCCCAACTCCACCCCTAATTAAGGGATTACAGGGTTGTAAAAATAAAAAAAAACCACATTATAATTTAGTTGGTGTTTGGGGAGAAATATTTCTTCACTATCCTCACCCACAGATCAAGAGAAATTCTGAAGATCTCCTCAGGCCTCCTCTGAAGGTCTCCTCATCAACAGATGTGAGGGAAAGCGCCTGTCAAAACTCCCTGTAAGAGGAGCAGACACATCTCTCCTGGGGACATTGAACTGTTGTAACTGAAGAATCCACACAGCTTGATACCCGGTTTTAAAGAACTGTAATGTAAATTACATTCACTTCCCATTAAGTTTAATACTGGAGTCTAAATTATTTAGGAATGGAATGCTTAAAAAGCAGCTTAAAAAGAAGGAAGGTAGAAGCTTTGGAGGCATAAGTACAGAACCTCTGGCACCCTGCTTCCTGCCTATTCCTCAGCCCATGTCTTTGACAATTCTGGTTCTGCAGGGCTGGCTGTGGCACCTGAGCCCCAAACATCTGGATAATCACTAGATGATAGCAGAGAGAATTCTCCATTTCTCTTTGTTTCCTCAACATAATTTTATTGCAATGTTTAAAAACAAATGCAGAAAGGATCCTCAGCCATACAGTAAACCCAGTTCAACATTGTGAACTGTGTACACTGTATTAGTTAATAAGTAGTTAATTTCAGAATAATGTTGCAATGTATATTTTCTGGTTAGACATGTCAAAATTATCACGGTTATATCGTAGAATCAAAGAATCTTAATTATGGAAACTAATCAAGGACAGAAGCAACCTGGAATTAAGGAGAAACTTCCTAACAGTGAGGACAATTAACCAGTGGAACAGCTTGCCTTTAGAAGTTGTGGGTGCTCCATCACTGGAGGTTTTTAAGAAGAGACTGGACAGTCACTTGTCTGAAATGATATAGGTTCTCCTGCTTGAGCAGGGGGCTGGACTAGAAGACCTCCAAGATCCCTTCCAGCTCTATTCTGATTGATTGATTCTCTAGTCTAGGGTTTTATTTGTTCGGTTTTTATTTGCTCTGGTATTATGTTACTTCATAAATAAGTTTTTGCTTCCACACCTGGGAGTCACCTGGATTTCTGCAGCTCATATACTTAGTGCTGGAGTGAATTATGGAGAAAAGGAAACAAGTGGGAGTAAAGCTGCAGTTGGTATTACTTTGCCATCCACAGCTGTTCTCAAGTCAGCTGTTGTTTCAGCATGCACAGCTCCAGCAGAGGCCAGGGAGGTCTTGACATCTTCTCAGGGATCACTAGTATTGGCCACTCTCTTCTTTTGTGTTTGTAAAGAGGAGTAAAACCAGGCACAGCAAAATTGGGATGTTAAGCAAAGAGACATATTTCACGCTGCTTTGGGACCAATGTCAGGCACAAGGAATCAGAATCACATGTTGAGTTCTAGTTTAGAAGATTTATTGCTCAAGCCTATATACAAGAATCTGGTCAGCTAATGGTCAGCACTAAATTGGCGCTAGATAAGAGTCAATGGAATTCAAGGAGTGTTGGACTTGGATTGCTTGTGGCAACATAATGATTCCAGACTGATAACTCTCTTAACTCCACCTGTAGACTCTGCCTCTTCTTCTACACAGAGTCTACAACCTCAGTGAAGTTTAATTTATGAGTACATCCCATTGAAATACATAGGATAGATATGTAAGTTTGTATTGTGACCAATGTGGGATTTAATTATGAGTAAACTGCCATAGGATTGAGCTGCAATCCTACACAAACTTACCTAGAACTCTAGTTGATTGAACACCATATGTGGGATTTGACTGATTTTGGTTTAAGATATTGAGCGAACCTAATATCTTGACTTGTAGCATTTTCAACCGTACTTTAGCTAACAGTGGCTTACTGCAACATATGAACTCTTTGTATATTGTAAATTCAACCTATGTGGTTGATGTATGGTTCAATGTGTCAAAGCCAACCTCTAAAGTGGGATGTTACTTATCTGCACAAACCATGGTTACATTACAGAACAATGTATTGTGAGAACACAGCCACCATTTCAGTTCTACAACAGAAGCTCTTCAGAGCCACTGCATAAACAAACCACCCAGAAATCTTGAGATAGCCATTCCACAACCAGCTATGGTATCAAACTATAGTTTAATTAGAACAACTGGATCTGAGATGCAAAATCCAGGAAACTTTAGATAGAAGCATTTATTTTGCTATCAAAATGAATTACCATTATTGGTAATCTAGATTTTTGCACCCCAGATCTGTTAGTCTTAGAACCTTTTCAGTGTACTGATACAAAGTAAATTCTTTGTCCTAAATAATTTTATGCAAAGCATGTCTCTTTTTTCTCTTATGGCAAACANTCCTCAGGGTGCCGTCGGCCAAGCAGTGTAGGCTGGCGACCCCCAGGGGGAGGGCCTTCTCTGTGGGTGCCCCCACCCTCTGGAACGAACTACCCCCCGAGATCCGGATGATTCCGGATCTCCTTACTTTCCGCCGCGCCCTCAAGACATGGCTTTTCCAGCAAGCGGACCTGACCTAGGGAGGATTTTAGGTAGGGATTTTAGGTAGGGATGATTTTAAGAAAATTTTAATTGACACACAGCTTCGAATATTTGGCTTTTAATTTGGTTTTATGGGGTTTTTTTTTGTTCTTTGATGTATTTTGTTTGTCTGTTTTAATATGCTGTGCACCGCCCTGAGTCCTACGGGAGAAGGGCGGTATATAAATTAAATTATTAAATTAAATTATTAAATTAAATTAAGCTTGGAGATGCCACACCATCCCCACAACCTAAACACATCCAGCTGAACAAGATAACCTGGATACTGCCTTACTTACCTATTGCTTCTCTAAGAACATACACAACTGTGGCTAGGATGACCTTTGCACAAATTCATCGGATGTACCCAATTACGCCTTTTCCTGGATGGGGAGGCCTTGCTCACATTCACTAATGCCTTGGTCACCTCCCAACTGGATAACTGCAATGTGCTCTATATAGGGCTGCCCTTGAAGATCACCCAGAAATTTCAACTGGTCCAGAATACAGCAGAGCACATAGCAATGGGGGCTCCTTGGTTTGCCGATGTAACACTTCTGTTGCGCTAACTGCATGGCTTCAGGTTTCTATATGTGTGCAATTCAAGGTGCTGGTCATCATCTTTAAAGTCCTGTATGACACAGAGCTAGGATATCTACAGGACTGCTTTTCCCTAAGGACATCTACCCATCCTATCAGGTTAGATAGGATGAGCACGGTCCGAGTCCCTTCCACTAAATATTGCCACTGAATGAGGGCTAGGCAGGGTGCTTTTTCTGTGGCAGCCCCTGCCTTATGGAACACTGTCTTCTGAAGTTTATCAGGCCTCCACTTTTTTAGCTTTCTGTAAGGTTTGAAGAGCTGACAAGCATTGGGAGATTAGATGATGGCACATTAGCATTGACTGACACCAGATTTTTATTGTTTTTAATGGTTGAATTTTATAGTTTTTAAAATGATTTTTGACTGGGAACCATCCAGAGTTGGCTGAAAGATAGGCAGCTATATAAATGTAATAAATAAATAAATGGTACATATTGACATTATAATTCATGGTGGTGGCCTAGAGGTGAAGATGCTCTCCTCCCATTCATTCTTCTTCTTCTTGTGCCATATCCGTTATCGGACATTGGCGATCATGTTGGCAATCCTGTTTTTATCAGCAGCTGCACGAAAAAGTGCTGCTGAGTTTTGTCCAAACCAGTCCCTTAGATTTTGAAGCCACGATGTTCTTCTTCTGCCTGAACCTAGTTTGCCTTCAATCTTTCCCTGGAGGATTAAATGGAGTATGCTGTATTTTTCTGGGTGTCGCATCACATGTCCGAAATATTCTAATTTTCATTTTTTAAGGTTGAGAATTCAATCCTAGGCAGTGACAGATATTTCTGTAGCAGGCCACAAAGAGAAAATATCTGCTGCGAACTCCGCATAGGTGTCAGGAAGGGCATCTGGCCAGTAAATGCTCAGCTCCATTCAGTTGCCCCCAACTCCACCCCAAATTAAGGGATTACAGGGTTGTAAAAATAAAAAAACCACATTATAATTTAGTTGGTGCTTGGGGAGAAATATTTCTTCACTCATCCACAGATCAAGAGAAATTCTGAAGATCTCCTCAGGCCTCCTCTGAAGGTCTCATCATCAACAGATGTGAGGGAAAGTGCCTGTCAAAACTCCCTGTAAGAGGAGCAGACACATCTCTCCTGGGGACATTGAACTGTTGTAACTGAAGAATCCACACAGCTTGATACCCGGTTTTAAAGAACTGTAATGTAAATTACATTCACTTCCCATTAAGTTTAATACTGGAGTCTAAATTATTTAGGAATGGAATGCTTATAGCAGCTTAAAAAGAAGGAAGGTAGAAGCTTTGGAGGTATAAGTATAGAACCTGTGGCACCCTGCTTCCTGCCTATTCCTCAGCCCATGTCTTTGACAATTCTGGTTCTGCAGGGCTGGCTGTGGCACCTGAGCCCCAAACATCTGGATAATCACTAGATGATAGCAGAGAGAATTCTCCATTTCTCTTTGTTTCCTCAACATAATTTTATTGCAATGTTTAAAAACAAATGCAGAAAGGATCCTCAGCCATA
>NW_015386142.1:653482-660732 GCF_001527695.2 Protobothrops mucrosquamatus
AAGTCCAAGGCCGTCATGGAAGCCAAGAACTCCTGAGCTGCCGCCGACGCCTCACCCACCGATGGCAGGTTGAAATCCCCCATGACCATAAGTCTGGGGGTCGCAACCGCCACCCCGGCTATTACGTCGGCCAGCTCAGGCAGGGCTGTTGATACATAGCAGGGAGCCAGGTATATAATCAACAGACCCACTTGAACCCACTTGAACCCCTTGCCCCCATTTCACCAGGAGGGACTCCACACCGTGCACATTTTTGCTAAGCCATAATGTAGTTTGTTTTTCCTAGGCTTGCTTAATGCTGTCTGTGTGGCTTATATCTTTGCATATGATTGACCATACAATATTCCACATATCATGGTTTAGTTTAATGCAGCACGGTGTATGAATGCAGGCTTATTCTCCATCAATTCACAATCTTGCAAAACTTGACGCCTGTTCCATATACCCATACTTTCCTTTTAGTTGGTCCTGTCATTCTGGTCTTAAAAATCAACAAGACTTTTATCCCCATTGCAGTGTTTAAGTAGGAATGCCCCAGTCCTTTAAGTGCTCCACTTAGTTTTGCAGGGCTTTTGCCAACAGAACAGTTCAAGGACCGGGCAACCAATTTAGCACCTTAGAAGAAAAAGCAACGAGGGACTGCTTAAATTCTTAATTAAACTTGTAAGTAAATTAAACTTAAATGCTACTGTGGACTATAGCCAAAAAGTACATTGCTCCAATCAATGGGATCTAAGCCAAAAGCCATCTAGGCTTTCAGGATATTCAGCACTTTACAGTGCCTTAACAAGACTCACTCATGCGGGAACATACGATAGGAAGGGCTTTTACTGAAACCCACTTGATTACTTGTAGTACCCATGATGTTGTCTCTTGTGACCTCTATGAGATCCTTGATCTCCAACTGCAGCAAGGAATCAGCTGCTAAGGGGAAAATATTAGTAATAAATGTTGTTATGATAGTTCAAACACAATGTTTCTTTGAGTTTCCGGAGACGTGGTTTATCACAGCAGAAACAAAATAAACATAAGCAAAAATAGATCAATTATTCCTTATTTTACCTTAAGCTCTTAATTGTTGTTTTATTAAAGACACTCTGCAGGTGAATTTTGCTACAGGGTGAAGGATATAGGGTAGGATTGCATGAGGACCTGACTCCCTTATTCCATCTCTGGAGTTTCCTCTAATCCAGTTACCCAAAACCAACAAGATGATTAGAACTGCGAACTATAGTGTAAATCCTAAAATACCTTTTTTTTAAAGAAAAATAGGAACATCCTAGTCTCATCCATTTTGCACCATCAGTGTGCTCTCTGTGGCCCTTAGCTTCCCCCAAAATGTTGTATCAAACAGGTAGCCCATCTCTTTCTGAAGGGAAGAGCCAGCCCTGTTCTTTGAATAAGGAAGTTGCTTAAGGTAGCAGGAGGTAAGGTATAGAGAAGGAATGCAAAGTGTTAAAAGAAAGGCATGTATAATGTAGGATTTGATTTGTTACCTGTTGCCATCAGGATGTCAGCCTTTTGAGATTGGCTAGGTCAAGAAACAGACACATTGGGATTGCAAGAATGCTATTTTATTTCAAAAATGCCTTTAGCAGAATCTTAAAAGGACAACTAGGTCAAGGTGGGGCTGATCTGAGTATTTTTCTCATGCTTTCTACTTTCCCATGATTAATTATTTTCCCTCTCCCATCTCCTTTTCAAGGCCAGAGCCAAATTCCTCCATGCAGGTGTAATGAAGAATGCTATTCTTTTGCTAGCATTGAAGTAACATTCAGTCATCAGTTTGATTAGTTTTTACACATGGAATTGGGGGAAATCATGTGTTTCTTTTTCCAGAAATGCACAATATTGGGTTGGTCTTATTTAGGTTGGTCCCTAAAAGTTCTTACTTCATTACACCTTTTAATATCACAGAAGAGGGCATTTTAAAACACTTTACTGGAGAATACTTTTAATACTGTAATTACATTTAATTTTGACTACATTTGAAATAAACCAAAACAAATTTCTTTATTCAATAGAATTCAGTCCATGAACTTAGAAAAGTTGCACATCTCGATTTTACTCCATAAAAATGACAATCTCTTGATTTTTCATCTTGTGTGAGTATTAACCACAAATCACTATGATTGCCTAAATATCACCAAAGTGCTCTGAAACAGGATTAGTTTAACTTGCTCCTAGGAAGCAAGAAAATTGTAACTATCCACACTTCTTAGGATAAGATGTTCCCTAGAAGCCACCATCAAAAGCCCTGTTGATTTGTCCATATCCCATGTACTTACCTCATGCATTTTGCCTTTAGTTTCCTATTTTTGTACCCAACATTATTATTTTAATATTTATTATTTTAATTGTAAGCCATCCAGAGTCACTTTGCAGAGTGAGATATGTGTCATATAAATTTAATAAATTTATTTATTTATTTATCGAGAGGAAAGGGGCCCTCAACAGCCTCTCTAATGTCTGCAACAAATAGGCAGATTTTGTTTTGGCAAACAATAATATATCATTTTGCCAAGCTATAATATATCATAGCCAATTGCACAAATGACACTAACCCATTAGTTTAACTGTAGTTAATTGACTAAATCAGAGATGGTTGCTAAACATGCATTTTTTAAAAACACACATTGTTAAACATGCATTTTTAAAAAACACACATATTGTAATTTTTAAATATGCAAATCTTGTAATACACTTAGCATTTCTATCAGACATGTCCTTGAATTCAGATGGCATAGAGAAATATATACGTCATTCAAATACTTAACTTGTAGATTATCTCTCCCAATGCTTTTTATAGATTTAGTTTGTAGTTTGAAACATCAGATTTAGAGTGAAAATGAGTCTGAACCATTTTGAATTGTTTTATATTTCTATAGAAACCTTCTATAGCAGTGGTTCTCAACCTGTGGGTCGGGACCCCATTTGGGGTCAATCGACCATTTCATGGGGGTCGCCAAGCAAGGCTGTCCACCATTTTTTTTTGTCCGCCATTTTTTCCCCTTTTCCGGCGGGTGCCTTACCTCCCTTGGGCTGCGCCAGCTGGTGGTCGGCCTGCTCCGTCTCTGCCGCTTGCCAGCTACGCCTCGGCCGGCGCAGGGGGCGGAACCACGCATGTGCGGCGCTCCTGGGCAGGGAAAGTCCTCGACTTACGACCGGTTGGGTAGTCCTCGACTTACGACGGGTTTAGTCCTCAACTTACGACGGGTTTAGTCCTCGACTTACGACCGGTTGGGGTCACGGCATTAAAAAGGTTGAGAACCACTGTTCTATAGAATAAGCCATAAAGGCTTGTATCTATTGATTGGTGAGATCAAGGTCAATGGAAGGAAGCATTGCTCTCTGCCCATTTTTTGTGTGTGATAACATGAGGTGAAAGCAACTAAATAGAGGGGCAACAGACAAAGAGGGAAAGAAAAGGAAGGGGGCCAGTTTGACTGTAGTCCAGAACAATAGAAAACAACACATTACTGCCACACACCAGGAGAGCAACTGTTGGAATTAGGGCAGCAGTTTGCCAGGTTCAGCTGGGCATAGGCACAGATCACAAAGCTGTGATATTCACTGGTCCATCACAGATGCTGAGACCATTGGCTCTAGACTGAGAAGAAATTGGGACTGTGTTCCCAGGATGAATGGACCAGGAAGTATCTGCGCTTGAAGCCCTGCATTTAGCTGGAGTCACAGATAGGACGAGGGGTGGACCAGCTCTTTATCATTTAGCTATTACCCTATCATCACACTAATATGCTAAGTTTAATTTAGAAGTAGTCCAGAAACAAATGACATAGAGTCCTCCCTCCCTCCCCATTCTTAGTCCTGATTTTATTGCATTAACCACTCCGTGAGATTATACAGTCCACTCTGAAGCACCAACTCCAGTGACTGGACTTGCATAACCCGCTGAACTATAAACTAGATTATTTTTGTGTGAATCCATTCACGTATTTCTAGCTCTCCATTAGTATGTTTTATGTTAGCCACTCATAACTTTGCTTCAGGGAAACTTCTGTCGTAATAAATTTGGATATAAACTGTCATATATCTACTTCTTTAGTAATGTGCTCAATTGATTCAAATAAATCTAGTTTTGAATAGATTCTTAGCCCTGAAATTCTTTATTCTTACCATAACTAACAGTTCTTATCAGGCAGAATGTATTGTACTGCAAATACTGTCTGGTTGATGTCAGAAAACATACCAGTTACTATCCATGTCCATATCCTGGGATGGGTATGGGGGGGGCACATGAAAAAAACAAGGTTGGAAGGAGGCGATGGATGAAAGAAGGTTAAGAAACACTGGACTAAAAATACAAATTTCCTTGATCTTCCTAATCATGAGACAATGTGACACCTTGTTTCTATGATTAAAGAAGGTGAGAGACTCTCAAAATCCCATATAGTTCTTATATAATCTTCAGATGTGAAAGACAGCATGATGGAAATGTAAAATCAGGTGCTTTATTAGAATGGAAATTATTGGTATTATTCTTTCTGGTATTCATTTTTCTTTTATCTCTGTGGACTTTTGTATGGAGAATTTTCCTTTCTTTCCTTCCTTCCTGGAAGCAGAAATATAATTTAAATAGGTCACTGCATATTTATTAGACCTGCTTTCTGCCTAGAACATAACTGTACTCCATAAAGAATTCTGTTACTTCCCATAATTTACATAATCCTGTAAAGTAGTTCAGGGAACCATTGATTTTAATGAACTGTACCTGACATTATCTTTCCCAATTAAATTAATTTAAATCAGTGGGTTTAAAATAGATAATTTGAGGTAAATCATGCAGGGAATTCAACTGTTTTTGCAATCAAATTGTTTTAATGTGAAGTTTTAATGAGGAAGAACATCTATCTCAGGTGGATTTCGGATGCTGTAAACGTTGATATCTTATACACATGTACAGATAGACTGTGTTTGTAAGAACATTCTAACTAGGCTAAAACAGGTTTTGTGGTTCATAGAAAAAAAGAGTCTTGAACTCCCTTGAGTTTAAAATTCAATAATATCCCCATATTGCTTGTTCAGACTTCTAATCAGAGTTTTCTTTTCTTGCAGCATTTAATCATCCTTAAATGTTATGCCCAGAACTACTCGGTGTATTTGAGACAGGGTCTGAATAATGTAAGATACAGTGGAGTTCTGCATAATTATTTCAGCTTTGGGCTCACAACTCAATGCAGCTTAAAATGATAATTTCCTTTTTGTAGGAATATCACACTTTTGAAACATATTAGCATATGATTAACCACAATTCCAACACCTTCTTTACACCAAGGTGAGATAACACCATACTGTACCTATACATTTTGATTTTTCTCCCTCAAATGAAGAATTTCACATTTATATTTATTATTTATTTATTTATTTTATTTATTTGATTTGTATATGTGGCAATTTCATTGTTATTTTCATCCTAGATTCTTGATTTGTCAGTTTTTTGATGTATCAGACTTTTTTTTGTTTACCTGTCACAGATCTATAGTTCTGAGTTATCTGCTAATACTTTGGGTCTTGGTTCTCCTTTCACTTTTGGCCATCTACAGCATTGCCAAGCTTATTCACTGAGCAGGAATGAGTATTTTTAATACACTGTGTAATTCCTCTTTCCTATCTATTATTTCTGTTCCTTTTGAACAACTGTTATCTTTGAGTTGTCACATTCCAATTATACAAATATCCTATCGGTTCTGTTATAGCTTTTAAATTTGCTTTTCTTTATTAATTCAGATTAATTTTGTTTATTTACCATATTCTCCTCATAGTCAATAGACATTGGAAATGAGGAACTACCGATAGCAATGTTCTTGAGAAGCTTGCTTGCTCCTGCTGCCTAGCTCAACTCAAACAGAGGAAGTTTTCTAATCCATCAGATGCCAAGTGGGCTTTCCATATGAGTAACTGCATTGCAATATACAGAACAAAGAATTCGGGCACCTTAAGAACCAATAGATTTATATGCCTCAAATTTCCACCTGGCTATTTTTATGCCTCACAGAAAATAGGATAGGTGGGTTAGAAGGGCCAATTGTTGTTCTCTTGTTAAGTGTCAGAATAATTTATTTCATTTAGTTTTAAATATTCTTTATTGGCTAAGTGTGATTAGATACACATGGGATTTGTCTCTGGTGCATAAGCTTTCAGTAATATACAGGTCGTCTTCAACTTACAACAGTTCATTTAGTGACCGTTCAAAGTTACAACAGCACTGAAAAATGTGATTTATGACTGTTTTTCATAGACCTTTGCAGCATCCCCATGGTCATGTGATCAAAATTCAGATACTTCGCAATGGGTTCATATTTATGACCCTTGCTGTGTCCCAAGGTCATGCGATCACCTTTTGTGACGTGACCTTCTGACAATCAAAATCAATGCGGGAGCCAGATTCACTAAACAACTGGGTTACTAACTTATCAACTGCAGTGATTCATTTGACAACTGTGGCAAGAAAAGTTGCAAACTCGGGCAAAACTCACTTAACAAATGTTTACTTAACAACATGAATTTTGAGCTCAATTGGGGTTGTAAGTCGAGGACTACCTATAATCATAAGTTACCAATAGGAGACGAGAATAGGAAAGATGAGAAGTATAATAGTAATACAGCCCTACTACATGGGTAAATATCCTTAGACATAAGATAGTGCTGTGGGAATTAGGTGTTAAATGTTAAATTACGTATTAAATGTTTCATTTAATTTTAGTTGGGGAAATCATCTGTCTGTCTGTCTATCTATAGATAAATATAAAAACAGAGATACAAATCTTAGACCAAGAGGAAATAAAAACAGATGGTTCAGCAATGGAGTTATCTAACAAAATAATTTTGTTTCTCTGCTGTGGAAACAGACGGTTCTGTTTCCGAAACATGAAATCGGAACACTGGATGTGTTTAAATCCAAGCTGAACATCCATCTCTTAAGGCAGGGTTCCCCAATCCCCGGTCCGTGGACCAGTACTGGTCTATGGCATGCCAGTGACCGGTCCGCACAAACAAGGAAAGTCCCATCTGCAGGATGCGGGCAGCACACAAAACCATGCTCCCTCCAGTCCGCCGAAAAACCTCTCTCCATATAACTGGACCCTGGTGCCCAAAAGGTTGGGGACCTCTGTTTTAAGGGATGCTTTCATTAGGGCTCCTATACTGAGTTGGACTCAGGGACCTAATCAGTCCCTTCCAAATTTGTGCTTACAATTTTAATTGGAGATAAACTTTGTTCAGTAGCAACA
>NW_015386143.1:0-1805 GCF_001527695.2 Protobothrops mucrosquamatus
CCTACAATGGAAGACTGGAGATTGAAAGTTTCGTATCTTGCTGAAATGGCAAAGATTTCGGCTTATCTGAAGAATCATTCAAATGAACAATTTTTATCAATATGGAGAAGATGGATTGTTTATATTCAAAAGAAGCATAGAGTGGTAGAATATAACTTAGGTTTTTAGATTTTTTTTATTTTTGTTTATTCTTTCTATCCTTTTTGTAGATTAAGATATTTTGTGGAGTTAGGGATATTAGTATTTGTTTACTCATATATGAATATTATCCTGGGATTAGGTTTGGGAAGTCCGGGGGGGGGATGGGGTTTTTTTACTTGTTATTGTGTTTATTATGCTTGTGATTGTTTTTTTATGATGGAAAATAATAAAAAAAATTTGGAAAAAAAAAAGGTGAGGCATAAGAGAGCCAGTTTGGTGTAGTGGGTAGGATACTAGCCTAGAAACCAGAAAATAGTTCTATTTTTCTGGGTAAGCTTCAGGCCAGTCACTCTCTCTCGGCCTACTAACCCATCTCACAGTGGTGGTGTTATGGGAAAAATACAAGGCAGGAGTATTAGATATGTATGCTTTCTTGAGTTACATATAAAAAGGTGGAGCACATCAAACTACACTACACAACATTACACTCAAAGGTAGCCAGAGGAAAACTTCATTCCAGTTTTTAAAACAGAAACTAACCCACCCTTTCATGTTAAATCGAACCAGTGACATCAAACTCTGGCTCTCCTTTGAATCACAAAGCATTCGAAATAGTGATAGGTGTAAAAAAAAAACAACCATTCTTAACTGCAAGGCTACTTCAACAGCTTTCCAACATCACCTGCTTTTTATGCTTGCATTTATTTTTCTGTTTGGTAGCAATAGGTTTGGCTTGATCCCATTAACGTTGTGTCTCCTACAGGTATCCTGAGATTACGACACGTCTGGAACTTGCAGAAGATGCGGTGGTAAATCACGAGGAAGTGTGGCTTTCCCTGGAAAAAGAAGGGGCCCCATTCGGTCCCTGTTGTGTGGGTTTGGTGAACATACGTCAGTACTGTGACATATTTTTATGGCTCTCTTAGGACTCCAACAGCTGCAGATATCTGCTTTACCAAGGAGCTGCATTCTCATTTCTTTAGCCTTGGGCGATGTGTTCCTGTCTGTCGGGGTATGTAGCCAGTTTACTTGATAGAGGAATACAGATAGATCACAATTTGTATGAGTTCAAAACATGCAATATTCAGTTTATTGTAAAATTGAAAGCAGGTTTTTTTAAAAAAATCTTTATTGATTAGCCCTTGAGCAATATCAAAGTGCAAAGTTCCAGCAACAAATCATTACCAAAGTCTGATAAAAGCAATTTAAAATAAAATTTGATAAAATACAGTTTAAAATGGAACTAGAGTAAAATATGACTTGAAGATGAAATTGGAGTAAAATACAGTCTAAAATGAAATTAAAATAGAGTACAGTAATTTAAAATATATATAAAATATGATAAAATTATATCTTGGAGTCACCCTTGCAATCTACCCCAATCAGTCCCACATATGCAGATCTCAACCGAACCATTTTGTTTAAATACTGTGCTGCGTTAAATGTTATTTTCAAGTTCTGGCCGCACATGAGGTAAGTTGTTTTGATATGGGGATCCCAATGAGTCATTCGTTTGGTATATAGACCGAGGTACCTGTCTCTCACCCTCTTGTACAGGTCATGTTTAATGTCACCCAAAATTTAGTTAATGGGAGACTAGTGTGTCTGCTATTGAAGGTAGTGCATGCACAGTTGCATTTGGAATTTTAGACATGGCTACTGTT